>NC_058189.1:36017330-36159599 GCF_907165205.1 Coccinella septempunctata | reverse complement strand
ATTTCATCATCAATTTATTGTGACCAAGAACTCTTTATCAATAAGCATTTTCGGCTTCAATAACGTCCTTAATTAAGTTGTTCAGATCTAATAGACATGATTTGATCTTGCAAGTACAATAAAATATAAGAATCATCACGAATTCAGGATGATTAATGATTTGAAATTATCAACTACCTACAGCATAATCAGCTCATTACGGACATTCTGTATTTTCTTACTTAGCAGAAAAGTTTTCCAGAAAATTTTGTTGGATGTACACACATGCGGTGAATCTTCACTGTACCGTAGTAGCTTTGAATTTTATTTATCTGGGATAGTCGTGAGCTGAGTAACCGATAATGTCAGCATAAACATTTGAAATTTTCCGGGAAATATTGAGGGTGAAAAATTTCCCAAGTTTCCTAAATAGATACAACTATGCAATGGAGTGTTTTCATCTCTTCGTTTTATTATTCATTGTTTATTGAAATTGCTAAATATGAAAAAGGTCGTTGACTTTTAGAAAAGTGCAACATCACTCATTTCCTGAATATCAATTGTGGTTTTCGCGGACCAAACATTAACTTTATCGTATTTTATCTAAAATTATATTCACCTCAGCCATTACTCAAACTTTATGAGTCACGATATATCGATATCTGAATCATATAGAATAAGTGAAAAATAACACACAAAATTCATATTTTCGGTATTCATCATTCTGTAGAATAATTCTAGAAAAAGGTCTATTTTTATTTTGAATCAGTTAACTTAAATGATAAGGATGAAATAGCTCTTGGATCTCATTACTTCAATGAGGGTCTTAAAATTAATTTTGATGAAGTCGGACAGAGAAATATCTTCGAGATGATTATATCGATGTACCTACATATTTCATTCCATGAATTACAGAACTGATTCAGAAAACTTGGGCATCATTTCTGAGTATAAGCCTTTTGTTGAAATAGAATAGAATGATAAGAAGATACACAGACATCCGAAAACAATTGTTAATCTTACTGTAGTTGATAAGCTGGTTAAATCATATTTTGATTTATGTTTCTGAAAAATGCACTTCAGTACTGATCGTGTTGAAAACTAGTACTGGGATAATCAGCATTTTTCTATCGAAATGAAAAAGAAATATGAATATAATTTTTCAGTTGAAAAACATATCTTCAAAGATTTCAATGAGTGCTATTGAGAGTAAAGTCTCAGTGAAATCCGAGGTGAAATCTGTAAGGGGTGTCGAAAATATAAAAATTAATTAATTTTTTTTTCATCCGAGCATTCGAAACACCCTTTTATAAAGTAATAGAAGTCACTATGCAGAAATTTTTTCATGCTACCTATCAATAACACGAAACTAGGTATTTTTTAATATCTTCAGACGATAGACAGTGGAATTCAGTGCGTGGTTGACTTCAAAACGATATCTGGTCAGAAAATGCCACAGTACAGTTCGAAGTCTGAACTTCAGACGAGCACGAACGAGCTAAAATTAGAAAAGCGGAAGACGATTCCCACGTTAACAAACGAGGCAGGTGTATCTGGAAATTCGACATTGTATTGTAACACAGTCGTACGTCAATATTGCATTGATTCGCTCGTGAGAAACCCAGCCTAAAAGCTTCATGAATTTCCATGGTTAAGCTTTTTGATAAGTGTAAAGAAGAACTTACTCAATTATTCATGATTTGAAGTTAATATACACTATACAGGGTGACCCAGGGGTGTGTGCATGGTCAATAACTTTGTCTCTATCCAGATTATCGTTTCAATATTTTTAAATGGCAGTCCCCCATTTTTATTACATTTTTAATTTAATTTAAGGTCCTTTCGTTTCCATAGGAAGTGTAGCACTTTTCTACATTCGATGTAATTCACACTCGATTTTAGTATTCGTTTGCTGATTGGATTTACACCAGTGTAGAGGAGGTGTAGTTTATCTACACCTAGTCAAAAGGAGGTGTAATATTAGTTCTGTGGTGTGAAATGCAAAATTTGATGTTAATGTCACGGACGTCACAGTCATAGATAACCTAGTCACAATAATCTACTTCAAAATGGATACGAGTAAATTTAAAATTTGCGATAAGTTTATCACTCTACAAGAGGATGAAAAAGTAACATATCTTCTGAGAAACGTAACCATTATATTAAATCAAATTATTAGTCTTTGAGCGTGACAACCTAACGTCAGTGTTTTTTTCATTCGTTTACGCAACTACACTGAAAATCAGCTGACTCAAAGTGCAGTGTAGATTACACTACATTAAGAAACAGACGAAAGGTACTTTAATTGTCGATATATATTATTTAAGATTCTAAGATGTCGCAAATGTTGCAAAACCAGGAATGTGGAAGATTTTTTGGGAACCTACATAGGAGTCTAGAATTGAATATAGACGAAGAAACAATAATGTTGTGAAAGGCACAAATATTTACGGAGTCTGATCACACAAGACGGCAAAGATAATCAGGTCATTGAAAACAGGATAAGGCAAGGATAAACAGCCATACAACAACTGGATAGTTTATTGCGGCCCACGAAAATAAGATTCGAAACGAAGAAATTACTCTAATTTTGTGGTAAAACCAATAACAACATAGGGTGGAGATTAACACGAAGGAAAAAACTAAAACTACAAGCTGTTGAAATATCGTAGCTATTATTAAATTAGGCTTTGCCTTGCAATAATTTTAGATAATTTAATGCTGATTCACTAGCTCGACTAACTCGTGAAAGCATATGCAGCACTCCTCATTCCAAGAGCAGCAACACTAGGTCATTACTTAGCTATTTTAAATTATATTCTTTATAACTTCACCCATTGTCTATGCCACGCCACTGTTAACGAACCGCGTTCTGTCAGTGAGCTTAGACTTTCCAATCGGCTTTGAACTGAATTGCCACCCCATTCCTAATCTTTTTGGACTGGTCTAACAGTAGTATTCATCGACGTTACCCTGGATGAGAAAACCTAACCTAACCTAACCATGGACACGGAAAACTTGACAGTTCGATTCCCTCGAATATAAAGTTTTTGAGCGAAAGCGTGACTTTAAATTTAGTCCGGCCTTTATAAATCGAAAACTCGCAAGCTGAAACTGTAGCACATCGTGAATTCATTATTCACTAGAATTAAGTAATGAATGAAAGCAGGAAACTACCAAGCCAGTTTAAATTATTTCGGTCACCGATTCTGTTTACACCGCTTTGAGGTGATTATCCGATTTGGAGGGTAAGGTTTGGAGACGAACGAAAATAGCGCAAGTGTCCACCTCCCACTACAAACCCAAATAACAGCTTAAAAATAAAATCTTGAAAACCAGATGTCAATTCGGGTGAATTTATCATTACCCGTGGCTTACACAGGTCTAGTCGAAAATGAAGTAACGTAGTCGCAACAAATCGGAGGCCAATACACAGTTTAAAGATTACTTTTTCCATTGCTTCAAATTGCAAGTCGTTTTGAGAGTACTCCATGTGTTTTATTCGTTGGGGTTGAAAGTTTAAAATAGGCTGTTTAAACCAGGTCGCAAGCAGCTGTATCAACTCAACCTAGAAAAGTGAATTCAAAGTAGTTGTGTTTACACAATTTAACTAGCAATAAAAATCATAATTTTTAATTGAAATGTCAGATGTAGAAAACGATTACCACCTAATTTTCAGCCCACTTTTCGTTTATCAAGTATGTCTGTATAATCTTCATCAGAGTCCACAATGGTAAAATATCGTAAAATAATTCAGAATGAATCCCAAACAGGTGGAATCACACAAGGACAAATATCATTCCAATAAGATTAATACAGAATAATTAAGAGGTCAATTGATGGAATAGTAGCTATGTGTATGATTTATCTTATTTTCATATATGCGACAGCTGCCCTAATGCCCCTAAATGAGGCATGCACAACAATGTATACTAGTTAACCTTGATTGATCTTCATATGGGCATACTTTACTTGTTATTTTTCGAAATTGTACTAATTATTATCACAGGCAACTTATGTTTTCATCAAATTCTTTATTCACAAAATTGATTCAATCACCCCGGGATTTAATATATTGCTTAGTGATGAATATCCGGACGAGAAGTAAATCAGTACGAAAAGTACTCTCCTTCAAAAATAGTCGACTTTTCGTCCGGAAATTAGTGCGTAAAATGTCATTTTTTGTTCAGGTCGACGAAAATATTACTTCAAATATTGGCAATGATATTGAAAAGGGTAGAGAGAGAGAGAAAGGAGAAAAGCTGTACATATTCCTACCACATATAGAGGCTACTCAGGTGAACATTGAATGATCATTGAAAAGTGTCTTCCCCACTTCGTAAGTTTTACAGGGTGATTTTCGGTTTTTACTGAAAACTTCGATCCGTCACTTATGGTTATCTCGAAAAAATTGAAATTTTTGGGGAATATTATATTGTTGTACCACCACCAAACAACATATTTACAGCGGGTTTCATAAAACTTTGATTGTCCGATCAACGATTCAACAGTCAATCGATTTATAAAAGGGAATCACTGAAACCTTTTCATTTCTGAATACATTGAAGAAGTAGCAATTGAGAATTATTGAATGGACGTATGAACATCTTAATTTGATGCGAAAATTATATTCTGAATGACCATGACTGAATTACCGATTGAAAACAAATTGACGTCTATTCGTCAATCAAGCGTTGATTCCCCTATCAAGCTTTATGGAAAATGAAAATTTTAGTTGTTTTACTCAATAATTGAGTAAGAAAACTGTAAAAATATTTTACCTACCACTATTGTACGATTCTTAATTAAATACCTGAAAACTGAAAATTTTTATTTCCGCTTAGCATAAAATAATTTTTTTCTCATTGAATTCAGTATGAGGAGCTAAAGTGAGGGTCACTTCTGCGTACAGCATTTTCATAATTCTGTACTGTGTCCAGGACCGGTTTATGAAATTTTCCCAAGTGAATTTATTCCTAGGATTGTAACATTCTGTATGGGGGTTTTTCACCAAAGTTCCCAAACTTCCAATGGAATGTTCCATACGATCTGAATTCACAAGATAAATTCATATATGAGTAAAATGATACAGTCTCCGAAATTTGGCTTTCCGTTTTGAAAACTCAAAAGAACAGATCGTTGGGATTTTTATTCGAAACATATGGAGCGAAGTTAAGTATTCGATGATTGGCTTCATGGAATCACTCCTTGTTTTTGTAACATCAAAAACCGTAAAAATGAGGGGTCATGAATAATAAAACAATCTTCTTTCCATTGTATGTATTTAGAAAAAAATCAGGAAAAGACATAATGTTCTTTGGCCACCAAGGTTCCCCGATTCAAATCCTGTTGATTTTTCAATCAACGGCCGACTGAGGTATGCAGGATCTCCAAAAACAAGCGAAGAATTGAAAGAAAAAATCATGAACTATTCCAATATTAATGACGAACAATGACGATTCATGCTTTTCATTTATTGGAAGATTGATCATAAAAGAGTAGAAAGGATTTCATGAAACTAATAATCGAACATTTTGGGTTCTGATAACGATTTCAACGTCCAGAATGTTCTTCTAAATTTTCTGAGGCTAAGGAAAATTTTCATTATATTTTGAAATAGTTTAAAACGGTTCATTGAAAGTTTAGGAAAATTTGTGTTATTTCCAATAAACCGCCAAACAGGGTGTTCCAATCCTGAGAACAAATCCAATGGGGGAATTTACATAAGCCTGTCCTGGAAACGGCACGAATTTATCAATATGCTCTATGAAGTGAATTTAATGAGAAAATAAAATATCTTCATTGATTGATTGAAAATCCTTCAACAATGTTAGGAAAAATCTTTTTGGCAGTTTTTCTCCTCGATAACTAAGGTTTGAATATACCTCATCAAACTTTGAACAAACCATACAAAGGTTGAAATTTTCGCAAAAGAGAAAAACTTTGGATGTGTTTGTTCCTAAGGGTACTACAAGACAATAGTCTTTAAAATTTCATCGTTCAAAAGTTATAACGGAACGAAGTTTTCGGTGAAAATCGTATAAGACTTATGAAGAGGAGAAGAAACTGAATGTAGCCTCTTTACGTGGTAGGAATATATCCAATTCCTCGTGACTCACCCTACACGAACCATAAGCTCAAACTTAACGAAAAAGCAGCTGCTATAAATATGTTCAGATTCAGATTTATTCAT
Source organism: Coccinella septempunctata (assembly GCF_907165205.1). Classification (NCBI taxonomy): domain Eukaryota; kingdom Metazoa; phylum Arthropoda; class Insecta; order Coleoptera; family Coccinellidae; genus Coccinella; species Coccinella septempunctata. Next base: position 36,153,427 of record NC_058189.1, on the reverse strand, counting down.
TATTCAAATTATTTCGAGCTACCTATCCAGAAATGCTGAAATTCGCAGTTTGTGGTGAAAAAACCAATACAAAAAAATTCATGGGATGCATTTGTTGTAATTCCAAAAACTATTGATCAAAACACGTCCATGAAAATCGTCAACCCAGCAAGCCTAATGATTCAAAAAACGAACAGAAATTAAGAAAAGGAAGGAAAAACGTGGGCTATGATTTAGTTTAATCTTCCAGAGAGCTGATAGACGATACTAATGGCAATAATCAGCAAGTGAACAGTATAATACCTATCATTAACCTTTTAACGTAATGATGTGGGATGAAGGGCGATTAAATAAGAAAGATTGTAGATAAAATTGTTTCGAGCTGAAATAATGTTTTCATAAATTAATGAATGCTGGAATTAATACAGGATGTGTTTTTGTAAATCATGAATGATGGGTTAGAAGACTGAAGTGATTCTATGTAAATTGTGGAGTTACTTCTTTGAGAACTCTTGTCTTTTTCCTTTCCGCTTTGAGAGAGGGCACTGTTATATTCTGAAGTAGAATAATTTTTCAGTGGAAAACTGTAACAACTAAGAGACAGGATGGTCTAAAGGATTATTTTGTTTTTTCAATCTGCACATCCCAGACCAATATTGTTGGATTCATGGAATTATTTCCATCATTTTGGAATTTTTTTTCAACGTTTCGGTATACACGTTCCGGCTGTCTTCAGGACCTCTTATTTTCAAGTATCTATTCAGTGAGGCTGTTAATCCGTAGTTTAAGTAAAAGGCCATGACTTCATCTCTTGCATTTGATAGATTGATGAAAATATCAGATTTGTGTTCCTTGACAAAACTTGGGTTCCCAAAAAAGGTTTTTCTGTTCGTCGATGGACGCGCATGAATATGATATCAAGAGCAATCCATCAAAAATTAAGTCATAAGGTAAACGTTTCACGGTTATACAAGCAGGAAGTAATTTAGGATTTTTAGATTTTAAATTCTTACATCTCAAAACGAATTATTAAACAAGAACATTGTCATTCAATTTGCCCAAAAACAATCTATAAGCTTCTCAGAGGCAAACAGAGTAGTTGGTAGTAGAGGGTGGGCAAAATATAACATGAAGATTTATTTTTTCTTATGGAAACAGTAGTTTAAAATGACTTAGAAAGACAGAGGGAAATGTATGATATTATGATATATCTCTGAAACGGGAAAAAAATGGCGATTCTTTCAGTTATTTTAAACTACTGTTTTCATACGAAAAACCCAACTTTATGTTACAGCTCAGCAAATTAACCTGTTAGAAAAAATCATAGTACGCCGTTGGATTGCTATCGAGATGTTCCATATCTGTTTTTCGGACGAGTGTTCATTTTACCCGAGATTTTACCTTAAAGGCATTGTAAAGCGACATAACTGTCAGTATTGATCAGATTAAAATCCCTGATTATTTCGTGGGTTGCCAAGTGGGGTGCATACTCAGCTTCCCCAAAAATTAAATGGGCGGTTATTCATAGAAATCATATAATCGGCCCTTTTTTGCACCCGGTAATCTCACTAGCCAAATGTATTTATATGTATTGGAGAAAGCTATTCATCCAGCCCCCGTGCAATTATTGGAGAATGCAAAAGACCATTAAACGATCATTTTCCAACAAGATAACGCGCCCCATCATTTCGTTTAACCGATGGGTCAGTTCTTAGATATTGAGTGGCCACCCAGATCACCTGATCTTGCTCCACTGGGCTTCTGTAGGGTCACATCACACATGAAATCCAAGATTCACGCTACCCAGACGTAGTCAACGGATGACTCAAAAAAGTAAATCAGAGTTACGTAATGAATAAAAGAAATAAGATGTCCATCGAAATTGTTAAAATAGACAAATTGGAGTATCGAGCCATCATCAAGTACTGTATTCAAAAGGGTTAAGAGGTAAGCAGATTTACGAAGATATGCTTAATACCCTAGTGATCAATGTCCTTCGTATGCTACTGTGAAAAATTGGACTGCAAGCTTCAAAAGAGGTAAATCTTCCATTGAAGATGATAACTGATCGGGAAGGCCAGTTTCTGTGTCAGTCCCCGAAAATATCGATGCAGTTCAAGATTTTATCAGACCGTCGAATTGGGCTAAAACGGATATCTGAAGCACTGAATATTTCATAGGAACGCGTTCATCATATAGTTCACGTCAATTTGGACATGAGAAAAATTTCTGCAAAATGGATCCCCAAATGTTTGAATGTTGACCAAAAGCGTGCAAGGGTAGAAGCATCGCATTCGATCTGTGCTCGATTTGAAAACGATGTAGACTTCTTGAGCCGAATTGTTACTATGGATGAGACTTTAGTACATTTCTACGATCCTGAAACAAAGCAACAATCGATGGAATGGCGACACTCTGGTTCAACCTAAGAAGTTTCGTGTCCAAAAATCTGCTGGAAAAGTTCTTGCTTCAGTTTTTTGGGATTGCCATGAAGTAATCATGATTGATTTTTTGAATAAGTGTAGAACAATAACCGGAGATTATTATTATTCGATATGACTGACCACTCTACGGGAAAAAAATTAAAGAGAAAAAAATGGAAAGCTATCCAAAGATGTTTTGTTTTTGCAGGACGACGCCCCTGCATACAAATCTCATGTTGCCATGCAAAAAATTCGTGATTTAGAGTTTGAATCACTAGAACACTCCCCTTATTTAATAGATTTGGCTCCATAAGACTATCATCTCTTTCCTCAACTGAAAAAACGTTTAAAAGGTCGTAAATTTTCTTCCAACGAGGAGGTTATTGAAGCTGTGGTGGTCTGGTTTGCAGAGCATGAAGAAACATTTTTTTTGAAAGGTCTAGAGCCGTTGCAGGTTCGCTGTCATAAATGTATCCAATTGAGAGGAGAATATGTTGGGTAATAAAATATTTTGACATTGAAATTTTGTTCGGTTCTACAGGGTCTTTCACGAGGAACCTCACCCATATTTATACGGGAAACTACTGAACGTATTTTCATGAAATTCAGCACTTATAAGTATTCCACGATGCTGATGAAATCTAAAATATTTTCAAGGCATGAGCACCTCCGGTTTTTCCGGAAATGACGTCAACTTCCGTTTTTCAAATTAGAACACCATTTTTTTATTGCAGAAATAGATTCCTTAGAAAATTTCAAGTTATTTTGATGTAACATTTTTCAGTTTTGGTTGGAAAATTCTCTCTGAGCGGGAAAATTCGAAAAAAAAATCGAAAATAGAGCTCCGCTGAAACAAGAATAACTTCGAGGTTTTTGGATGGAAAATTTTCATTTTTGGGATTTTTCAAGATGTAAGATTGATGTATCCACTTTAAAAATCGAAATCGCGATTCATGATACAGGGGGTGAAAATATCGCTTTCAAAGTTAGGGATGACAAAATCGTGAAAAATCAATTTTTTCAAATTAGAACCCCATTTTTTTATGGCAGATATTGAATCTACGTTAAAAAATAATGTGAGTGTATGCATCACACCCTTGCCCTAAAGTGGATATTTTCTGAGTTATTCACAAAAAACTGTTTTTCGTCTTGAATTTTCAGCTATTTCTTTTCCCTTCACGCCAAAAAGAAATTTTCAGGAACTGTTACTTAAACCATGTTTTAGATTTTACTACCCTAATATGCAAGAGAAAAAAGTTACAGGTTGTTCCTAAATAGATGGCGAATTTTGATTCGAATTTGTATCGGAAACCTCTTTATTTCAACTAATCGGCCATCGGTTTTCTCTCCAGTGATAAATAAATAATTCCTTATGAACCATATGCAAAAACTTACCATGTTTTACATTCTTTTTTTTTAATGATAGGTATCATTAATTACATCTGCCAAATTCCTCTTTATTCAGTAGCATTTTGTGTTTACTATTAATTTGGTGATAATTCGTATTAAGTTATAAAATCGATCACTATGCCTAATTTTACCAATGAAGATTATTTAAATCTCATTCTACTTCATGGAGAATGTAATAAAGTTGTAGATAGAACGATTCGACTGTTCATTGAGAGGTTTCCTGACCGACCCAGACCAACGAGAGATACCATTAACAGAACCATGACAAACTTGAGAAATGTCGGATCTTTCGTTAAGAAAACTATACACAGAGAAAAAAGTGTAGTAGAAGATGAGAACAACGAAATTACAGTTCTTGTGAATCCTCAAAATTCTCTCAAAGATGCCGAGATTGATCTGGGATTATCTCAATCGAGTGTTGGATATTAAAAAAACATAAAATGCACCCATATAAATTCAATAGGGTACAGCATTTGAAGGAAACTGATTTCGTCAGGAGAACAGAGTTTTGCGAAGCTATGATGATTCGATTTCAAGAGAATGAAAACTTTTTGGACTGTATAATTTGGACAGATGAATCTAAATTCACAAAGAATGGTTCTTTCAATAGGCATAACAGTCATTATTGGGATGAAGAGAACAACCACCACTTCAGACAATGGAACTTTCAAGAGACCTGGAGTTTCAATGTTTTTTGCGCCATCAAAAATAATGCAATTCTCGATGTTCACATTTATGATGGGACTTTAACTGGTAAGATAGAACACTACACATGTTTGCATTATTTAAAGAATATTCTCCCTTAGGAGATAGATATTCTGACATATTGACTCAAATAATTGAGCCGCTAGTACAGAACCATAATGACTTATGGTATCAACAAGATGGCGCGCCTCCACACAATTCACTCAATGTGTCAAATATCCTCTACAGGCTATTTGAAGATCGATGGTTGGCGAACAATGGTCCACATCTTTGGCCACCACGTTCTCCCGATTTAACTCCTTTAGACTATTATGTTTGGGGTAGGATAAAAAATATTGTCTACTCAACTCCCCTGACTGATAAAGAGGACTGCATAGAACGAGTCAGAAATGCGTTCAGGTTTGTTTAGATTTTTAGATTCATAGTTTTGAAACTCAATTTGGTTTTTAAACACTTTTGCAGATCTCTTCCTCCCGATGAAATAAGAAGAGCAACGCACGAAGCATTCCTGAGACGTATAAATAAATGTCTAGAAATTAACGGTCAAAACTTTGAGCATCTTCTCTAGTTATAACTGCGAAAGTTTGCCATGGTTCTCCTAATAGTAACTTGAAGTCGGTTTCAAGAAGGGGTGAAAAATCTACAGCATGGTTCAAATAACAGTTCCTGAAAATTTCATCTTTTTGGCGTGAAGGGAAAAGAAATAGCTGAAAATTCAAGACGAAAAACAGTTTTTTGTGAAAACTCAGAAAATATCCATTTTAGGGCAAGGGTGTGATGCATACACTCACATTATTTTTTAACGTAGATTCAATATCTGCCATAAAAAAATGGGGTTCTAATTTGAAAAAATTGATTTTTCACGATTTTGTCATCCCTAACTTTGAAAGCGATTTTTTCACCCCCTGTATCATGAATCGCGATTTCGATTTTTAAAGTGGATACATCAATCTTACATCTTGAAAAATCCCAAAAATGAAAATTTTCCATCCAAAAACCTCGAATTTATTCTTGTTTCAGCGGAGCTCTATTTTCGATTTTTTTTTCGAATTTTCCCGCTCAGAGAGAATTCTCCAACGAAAACTGAAAAATGTTACATCAAAATAACTTGAAATTTTCTAAGGAATCTATTTCTGCAATAAAAAAATGGTGTTCTAATTTGAAAAACGGAAGTTGACGTCATTTCCGGAAAAACCGGAGGTGCTCATGCCTTGAAAATATTTTAGATTTCATCAGCATCGTGAAATACTTATAAGTGCTGAATTTCATGGAAATACGTTCAGTAATTTCCCGTATAAATATGGGTGAGGTTCCTCGTGAAAGACCCTGTATAATAGGCTAAGAATTTTTCAATATATCCTCGTACACCAGAAACCTTAAGTAATGTATATGAACGTTTTCAGCAAAACTTTTATTACTGTTTGGAAGTGAATGGTGCTCATTTCCAGCATTTACTAAACTAATCACAAAAGTAATGTACTCTTCCACTATTTTACCTGCCATTTCGTTATGGATGGAAATTTTCAAGCGAAATTCCAAAATAACTTATCGCAACACATCTCATCCCTATTCAAAATCAAGGGGGTGAGCGATTTTCCACATTTTCATTTGAAAGCCAGAAAATCTAGGTGTTAACTTTTCGTTGGAAATATGTATTATGAATTTTTTTTCGGTGTTTCAGGAAGATCATATGGCAAAAATAAAAATATTAGTCACTGTAACTACTTTTAACAGCTGTCTTGTGTCTGAGTAATGATACTTTATAATTGAATTTTGTAATTGAACTAACAATTCAAGGAGAAAAATGAGTTGGCTGAAATTTAAAAAATTTTGAACGTCAAAAAGTTCTAAATTCGAAAACATAAACTAATATATCGAAATATTTGAAGTCAGGATATTCGTGATCTGCTTTCTGATATCTAATTATTTCGAAAAAGCCGATCGGGGGCCTTCGAAGATTTTTTCTCTAAGTCTTATAGTTCTTGAGATGCTCTCAATGAGCAACGAATTTGAGACACTGTGAACTATCTATTTTGTCAGTTGTCACATCCACCCTGTATGTAAATCGATTCTGTATGTCTAGTAACGTAAACTGTGAAAGGTTTTGTGAACCTTTTTTTCGTACTCGAATAATCCTGCGAAAATAAAAAAAATAATAATGAAAACGACATCCACCGACACCGACCCACCTGAACAATCCAAACACAACAATCTCAGTCTCAAGCACATCCTATTGCACCATCACCGGCGGAGTTTTCGTAGCCGGAAGCACCTCATGCAGATAAGCCGGAATTTCGGCGGGCGTCGACGACGACGTAGAAAAGCGACCGACGACGGCACGCGAACTGAACCACCCGCGGCACTGACCAACGTAATCCACCATAGCCCGGATTGTTCCGGGGTGAAAGGGCGAATTTAGCGGAATGCCTTGTGTGTGTGGTATGTGCCGCGAGAAGACGATAGAGAGATGATGTCTTTTATGCGATACAGGAACGAGAGACTAGTAGTCGAACATCCAGCCGGCACGCACCGGACGCCGCAGAATGCCTATAAATAAATTCCAACCTTCGCACATGCATTATACAGGATCGGTTTCTCCCCTCTGGGAAACTTTGAAAACCACCTGTATGCGCGATCTGGACCAATTGGAGGACGTCGCGATTCGCGAGCTCGAGGCGAGCAGAAAATTGACCGGATTCGTGATATCCGGTCAAACCGTGAAGATGGGAAACGGCCATTTAAATCATAAAAATTCGAGTCCACTTTATCTTGAAAAGTCTCCGTTATTGACGAAGTATGTTCGATGAAAGTGACTTAAACCTACGCCAACCTGAAAAAACCGGAAGCATACTACAAGTACAATTTATTACACTAGGTCCGAATATTGTTACACTTGCCATTCCCAGGTTATGCCTACATATTTGGTAGGTTCTACCTAAAGTTACACCACCGACTGGTAACTTTTGAAGTATTGTGTTGTTAGCGAAATGGTATTTGGAGTAGAATTTATTACAACGGACGTACCGAATCAAACCCCAATTTCGACCTTTCTAAGGGCGTTCCACCCTCAATATCAAAATGTTATGAGGTTGTATATTCCAAAACATCTATTATCATAATGAAATATTTTATTGAACCAGACGATATTTCGGTAAAAATTTCACATTTTTCTTCAAACGAATCGTTGGTCAACACATATTACATTGGGACGTTCTCAGAAATATCAAAATGAGAATTTAAATTGATGAGTTCGTTTTAATCAATTATCAATTTATTCTAGTCCAAATCACATTTCGCTATGACAATTACTTCAAAAGTTACAAGTGAGTGGTGTAGCTTCAGATGAACTCGCACCATTTGGTGATCTAAGCTGAACTCTTCTGAAATTTCGAAAATATTTTTTTTTTTTCAAATTTTGGAGCTTATAATAGCAGATAAATAGAAAATTTCAATTTCTTCAGTTGACTCTCTTGGCGTATTTTGTAGAACTCGCCGAGTGCTACACAGAACTCTACTAAGATTAACGTTGGTTTTTCGAATTTTCGACCTTATTATAGCGGATAGAGTGAAATGATTAATTTTTTTAATGAAATTCTCTTCACATACTTTGTAAAACTCACCGAGCGCTACTAAAAACCTTCATCAGAACTCTTCTGAGTTAAATTTTTCCCAACATAGAAAATATTAGTTTTTTTACTCCAGATTTGTAGGTGTAATTTGAGCTGCAGCTAAAAGTTCATTCCGAGAGGTTTTTGTCAAGAATACATTCCTGGTTGGTCTGATGAAACCCAAAATTTGTATAACGATTATCAAAATCCCCTCTCTCAAGGAAAGTGCGAAAAGCTGATAAACTGTCGTAACGACAAATGGAACGGTGTAGTTTCAACCATCAACTTTTCACATTCTTCTGGTCACGGGTGTGAAGGCAGCAACGGTTTTTTCATTTTCGCTTTTACCATACAGAATGTAAAAATACCTGTTGTTCGGGATTTTTTGATACAAATAGGTTCCTAAGAACATTATAAACACAGTCTATAGGGTGAAATAATTTGTGCATCAAAAACTACCCTTCCTCCAACCCTCTGAAGTTGAATTTTATTCAATGAATAATGACGTACCGACATTCGATCTATGACAAATAAACTCTTCTAATTAAGTTTCAATGACAGATTTATTCGATGAATAACACTATCTGAAAGTGAAAAGACTGCATTTTTACTAATCTTATGAATAAGACTTAATAAATGCGAATAAATTTATTTATTCGCACGTGAAAGTACCGGGCCTTAGAATTTCAGAGAGGCTTATTCTTTTTAGGATTGAATCGACTCTAGACGACACTTTCCAAAATTGTAAAGGGGGTTCGGCTTCAGGAAAAATATAAATTGTTGTGATCAGGTTCTGAGCCTCACCACTTTCATTGAAGCAGGTTTCAATGATAAACTAAAAACAGGAACAGCATTCGTGGATTTATCTCCAGCATATGACAGACACAATTTGGAAGGATGCTTTGATTTTCAAACTTTATACACATCTGAAGTGGGGAAAGATAGTTCGCTTACTAGAAAATATGCTATTAGATAGAAGGTTTCGTGTTTTTGTTGATGACAATTGTAGTAATTTCAAAACTTTGAATAATGGTCTTCCTCAAGGATCAGTTTTAGCACCGCACCTCTTCTTTTCAATTTATATTTATGTGATATGTCTACTACTTCTTCTGAGAAATTTATATGTGCTGATGATATTGTTTTTCGTCAAACTGATTTTAGATGTATAGAGAAAAATCTATCTACAGATTCAGAAATTTTGAGAAATTACTTTTTCGAGCGGCGTTTGCGTTCTAACCCAGATGAAACAGACATGTTTCCATTTGAAAAATAATAATCAGAAACATAAAAAATTGATAATATGGATGTATTGTTAGATTTAGTATAAAAAATTGAGCGTAGTTTTCGGTAATTATTTTTTGGAACATAGCTTCAATCCAAGATATCTGAGTTGAGCTGGATTCTTCGCTGAATTTCAAAGCGCATTTGGAAAATTTGCGTCTGAAGTTGGAAACTACGAATAATATACTAGCTGGTATTTCATGTGCTGATGCAACTTCTCTTCGAACAGCCGCCCTAGCTTTGGTTGTTTCGGTTGCTGTTTGGATTGATACTGCTCATGTGCAAAAAATTGATGAACAGCTACATCTTTTTATGAGATTCTTTACTGGAAGTAAAAATTCAAAAGTTACCAAAATTCTTTCAAACATTGTACCCTCCTTTCCCGCAACATTTCCAATTCTGTCCTATATTCCACAAAAAACGATAACAGACTGAAATCGCATAAACCCTTATGGTCCAACTCTTTGCTTAATATGAATGTAAGGGACAAGGACATTTGGCAGTATGAATGGAATACGTGCACTATTTTCAACCAAGAATTGGTTATTGATCCCTCGAATAGAGTTCCCGATTTTATGGTGTATTCTGAATAGTATAAGAACAGGTCACAGGCGTTGCAATAGTATGACTTTCCGATGGAATTCTATTGAAAGCCCTAGTTGTGGATGCGGGGAACCAGAATGAACCATAAATCGTTCGGTTTATCATTGTCCCATTTATGAATTTCATGATGGTTTTAAAACAATTCATGTAGTTTCCGAATCTTTTTTGAATTGGGTTGGGATTTTTGGGTCAATCTAATATAAGTATATAACTTAATTTATTATCTCACATTTCTCTACTTTTGTTTTTTTTTATTTATAGGAAGTATTGGTTTTTAAATTTCTGACCTTATTAGAGCAGATAAATTGATCAGTTTCGTTTTTTCGATAAAACCCTCTTGACATAACACGCCCAGCACTATTCGGAACTCTCATAATAACTGAATACATACATACATAATTATTGGGATTGAGGGCTTTTTTTTTCTTGTAGAATAATTTCACGCCCTACATCTTGAATACGGATGGCGTTTCGAAAATTTTTCACTAAGCAAAACAATTTTTTTTAGTTTTCTACCTATCCTAGAGACGTCGTCACCTTTTTATTTAAACAACCTGTATATGAAGAAAAATGAATACCCTCGTCTATCCGGGAGATATGATTTCCCCGTATTCCGATCCTGAGACAGACGAATTATTTTTGCACGTCATGTTATCGAACATCTCAAAACCTAGTCAATGAAACGGCGTCACAGTTTCCAAGTTTATTAATATCTCGTGTGAGCTTCGAAATGTTTTATCACATTATTCCAAATCAATTTATGTGACATGACATAACAGTACACGAAGAATATAGTAAAAATTTGCAATTCGCGGATAGATATATACCATTGAATGACAGAATAAACGAAATTTTTTTCCAAGCATGAAATATATTTTATTCCATTTTGACGTTTATACACGACATAACTCAACCCATAGAAACAAGGGTAAGTTGACGTTTATCCATTCAGTGAAATAAATTTTTTTTAACTCACAAGTGAAATAAAATAACATGAACTTGACTAGATAAACGTCAACTTGATCTTGTCGCTATGGATTGATAATGCCCTAGCGACAATCAATCGAAGCGATACCTTTCATGTCATTTCATAAATTATAATAGATAATTCTCTGGAAAGTGTTATCATTCGAATCCTAATCGAAATGGAATATAATTTTGTATACAACACGTCAAATATGTTTATTCATTCGAAGAAATACACCTACTCGCCCTTCGGGCTCGTGGGTTAAACTTTCTTCTCATGGATAAACATTCATTTAACTCACTTGTTGTATAAATAACTATTAACCTTCGAAATAAGCTACTATTTCAAATAAAAGATAAAGCATAAACTTACTTTTTCCATCGCAGATGGCGAACGGAGTAATATGTATTTATAATACAATAAATGAGTTACCCCAATTTCGTTGGCGATAAATGAGGGGTTCAGAGCTAGAGTGAACCAAGTCCATTCAGCCTAGTCTTGAGATGAATGGCTTAGAAGTTGTTTATCACCAATTAATTCAAAAGTGACTTCATTAGATTTTAAAAGGTTAGAATGTAAGCATATGTTTGCATAAGAATAATGATAAATAAAGAAGTCACTTTTGAATTAATTGGTGATAAACAACTTCTAAGCCATTCATCTCAAAACTAGGCTGAATGGACTTGGTTCGCTTTAGCTCTGAACCCCTCAAATATTGAATATTCTTCTCTTGATTTTTATTTCATCCTTAATTATAATTAACGAATTCAGATTGCAAGCACCCTTCTAAGCTCTAATATCCATCTCCAATATCTAATCATTTATTATCGTTTTATTTCAGAGTTACCAGATTCATTTGAATCTGGTAGGTAACCCATTCAACCCTTTATTTCTACATAAATAAACACAGAACCCTTTTGCTGTGAATGTTCATACTCTGCCAAGCACAGAACACTTAAATAATCGAAAAAATCTTCTTTCAATTGAAATATTTTTAACCTAACTATCGAGCTGAGCCACAGATTATAGCACTAGTATCCATGTTTCTAAGCCGCCATGTTATTATTATAGAGATTATAGAGTAGAAAGATGGGAAACGAAGCGACTAAAGTGACGTGAGCGCCATCTGTGCTTCAAATGTGTTTCTAAGACCCTCAAACTGGTTAAAATATTAATTCGAGGGCCATTTGCAGAAACAAACTTTTTAGCTATTTTAAGCCTTTAAAAATGAAAAATAAAAATGAGTATTTAAAGTTCAAGGCGTTTTGGGAGAATTGTACAAGCTCGCAACATCGACTGAAATATGACTTGATAATAAGGGACAACAAATGCATCTTGATGAGATAGACAAAGATGGTTGTCTATGAAGTCTGCGACGAACGAGGAAGGTCGTAAAATTTGATGGAATTTTTATGGCCGGTTGCAGTTGAAGCTCGCCATTGAGTACGCGGACATTGTTCTTTTCATTGTCTTGTATGCGCCGTTGCCAAATCTTAAACTACACACAAAGCGATTTAAATTTTAAAACCCCATATTTGAAGGATGATTTTGAATAGTTTCCGCGGTGAATGTGAAAAAATCATGAATTAAACTCATACTTATTCAGTTTAAACTTGCATATGCAGTGATAACCCAAATTAAGGATAATTCCCCATTAACTGTATAGCACTCAGTAGTGCGCTGTGTTACTGGACAATACTCAGTAGCGCGTGCCAGTGTTGAATAAGGGTCCATCAATTCCAAACGTTCTCCATCGGAAAAAAAACTGTGCTGGTCTGACGAGGTCAAATGAGACCGAAACCAAGTTCAGCATCTGCTTTTCTTCGATGGAGCGTACTCCATTTGAGGCCCTGACGAGGGCAAATTGGCTAGTTCAATTCAGATCGTAACACTTGTTGATATTCATATCAGCGGGTGGTATGCATCTGAATTAATTCTTATTATTGTATTCATTGCCTCACTGTTAAGGCGTGATACTTTTTCATGATATTCAGAAATGCTAAGGTTTTATTGATTTCGATTTTGGAATCGAGTAACTGTCAAATTGTTGTTTGGAAAGTCGAAGTTTTATTAAACCTGCTGCAGTGTTTGTGTTTCTTTTTTCTTTCATTAATCAATTTTCCATATTGTGCCATAAACAGACCACACCATAAAGAAATCATTAAACAAGCATATAAAGAAACTATACTGACGGGCAAACCATACAGGTCTTGAATACCCCTGTAAGGTTTTTTCAATTGTGGTTCTGAAAATTCTGTACATAATATGTAAATGCTTGAGGCCCGTTTGCACCAATCCCCCTGAAAATGAGTACTTAACTCAGCGTAGTTTAAAATTAATGGACGCTTAATTTTATTGTCAGTTGCACGACTGCGGCTTAACATAATCTTAAGTAAGGGGCCCTCAAGTTTTCATATCTAGTGATATTTCAGTTTTTTATTTTGGTGCAACTTCATTCTAGTCCAATAAAGCCTATTCATTGGTTGGCCGGTTGCAGATGAACGTTGTCATTTCATTAACCTAACTTTATTGTCCTGTCAGTTAGTGTCAAGTAAACTATTATATTATTATCAGAGTGACAACTTTTTGTTGCTAAATTAGCATTATTATTGATAATGAAATGGATTGTCAAAAAAAAGATACTTGACGTTATTAGAAAAACCACAGCAGTTCTGCTGCCAGTTTATGAGTTCAACAAATTATTTTAGGTTAGAATCCCGCCCTTGAATACCTAAGTGGTCGTTACAGGAGCGCTTAAATTTAAGACTAGCTGTTATTTCACTGAAATAACACTTTCCACATATTATAGCAGAATACCTATACTCTTCTGTCTTAGTCAAAGCTCTATTCGTTGTCCATAATTTAAAATTTTTGTAAATTTTTAAAGAGTGCAAAAAAAAATATAGCACTTTCAACGGCGTATTTTATTGATATCAATTGATTCCAAGCAGTGTTCAGATGAAAACTAATATCCTGGTCACAAAACAAAACCAAACTTTTGTTTTGTCGCTCAGGATGTTTGGTTTCTGGTCTCAACAATGTCAATATTGAAATTCAATCAAATATAAAACAGACAACTGTTATTAAACAGTTTTTTCCTGTATCGACAGTCCGTTGTGAGCGCATTCTCATTGTCAAATGTGTTTTCACTGGCCAAAATGTAGTCGGTTTTCAGTACTGGAGATATGAGGGCGTTTCCTATCTTTCTACTCTATAATATTTTATTTTCTCAATTGTCGCCACTGTCTTGTTAGAGTCAGTGTAATAGAGTGATTAATTTTGCGCCACCTTGTAGTTATAGGTTGAACCAACTAAGCTGGCGTACACCTTTAGATGCCAAACTTCAACTCACCCAGAATCAACTGCGACTTCTCGTTCGCCTCCTGTTCCTGCTTCTCGTTCTCGCTCTTCACTTTACTAGGACTGCTGGGCGGACTGAGCGAGGACAAACTTTCCGAGGTAGCCGACAAACTCTCCTTATTCGCCTCCACCTCGTCCAACACCTGAGCCTTGTTGCTCGCGCCAACGATCGTCGCGGGCGGCGGGTGCAGACAAAAATTGTTTATGCTCTCCACGTACGCGTTATTCTTGAATATATAGTCGTTGTTAGACGTTGCCCTCTGCGCCGAACAGTTTTCTTCCGACTTGAACAGCGGTCCCTTCTTGGAAAAAACGGAATCCGACAGTTTGTCCCTGGTCTCTTTCGTCGGACTGACGTCCGGACTCTTGTACGGCGTGGGAATCACCGAGACCGGCCTCTCCTTACGACCTACCGCGTTCGGCCGCCTCGACGCCTCGGTGCGAACAGGGGGCGGCGGCGGCGACGTCGGAGGGCTGCGTATCTTGTTGTTGAAAGACGCGCTCCTGATGGCCGCCGCGGAAGACGAGTTCGTCCTGTTGTCGCACGCGGTCCTGCTGGGCGGCAACTTGACCTCGGCCTGCTTATTGGGATCGCTGCTATACCGGTTAGAGCGCGATTTCGAAAAATGCGACGTCCAATTGCGCTGCTTCTCGATCAGTTCCTTGCTGTTCAGCTTCCGTTCCGGCTTGTCCGGCCGGTCGGGTTTCTTCATCAGGGCCGGTTTCGACGCGTTCCGATCGTCGGCTTGTTGGAGCACGTTGCCGTTCGGTTCGTTCAGCTGGTTGCGGGGTTCTTCTTCGAAGGTGGCGTTCGCCGCCGTTTTCGACGGCTTGTTGTGATCGACTCCGTTGATTTTAGTCTCATTTGGTGCGTGGAATGTTTCGCTGAAAAAAAATTCATAACGATAAGATTTATTGAAGTGAATCTTTGCGCGCTCGGACGTTCAAATCCTTTTATTTTAATTTTCAGTTTCGTTGAATTATTATGAATAGAAAAAATGTCAAAATCGAATTCACATAGACTGAAAAACTTTCGAGAAAAAAAAACGCTGGTTCTTGGAAAGCCGAGCGATAGGAGTGAGACCTATAATTATGACAAACTGCTGGGCGAAACTCAATTTAATCGAATAAAATAATAACTTCATTCATAATATACTCATACCAGAGAACATTCAGTATTCTGAAAATTTAAGGTGTGGATTCGCTTCTTCTGAAGCAAAATTAACATTGTTTCCCCAGTCAAGATGACCAACTTTTTATCATCATCAGATCCAATGATTGCAGCAACCTCTGGTGTGTACAGGGTGGGCAAAATTGGTGATACCTGAACTACAACGAGATAGAGAAAACGAGATGATATATTTTCTGAAACGGAACAAAGGGCGATTCTTTCTTAATTTTAAACTACTGTTTTCATACGAGAAAACGCAACTATATGTTATAGCCCAGCAAATAACCTGTTGGAAAAATCAAAGTACGCCACTGGATTGCTATCAAAAAAGTGTCTCCTTAATGTTTTTATTTCGACATCCTAGCACAAACAGGAAGGGATATATTGAGCAAAGCTGAAATCGCCCAAATTTCAATTTTGGCTTATAACTCGAAAACAAAATAAGATAATGGAATGCAATTGATGGAATTATAAGTTTCTCGAAAAAAGACTAACGTAATGTGCCATTCATTTTCCTCTATATCGTCTGGTTAATAAGTTGTAGTTCAGGTATCACCAATTTTGCCCACCCTGTACAGTACTAAACCATCAATCAAGAAAGGTGCTAATTGCTGCGACAGAACTACCTGGTGATCTGTAGGTACAGGCCAAAAAGATTGCCTATTTTCGATGATCTAAAAAGCTGTACACATTCCGACAATTTCTGTGAAGCATTCAGAGCAAGTGAAGTAGTGTGTCTAATCGTTACATCCATATGAGGGGTATTGACATGAGTCACATCATTAGAATTTCGGTAAATTAGAACTTCTTCAGTCTCTACAAAAGATCGTTTGATATGACATATGCAATTAAAAGTTGGAATACCAAATGATTCATTTTTCAGCCAAGTTTCAGACAAAAAGAGATGTGTGCTCGTTGTGTGATTCTATCCTTGAAATCCTCAACATGGGCTGATAATAATAAGAATAAGAATTTTATTGCACGTCCTCAGACATGACATATACATGTCAATTGAACAATTAGTAATGAATAAAGCAATGGATTGAAAACAAAAGAAAGAAAACAACCAACCGAAATTTTGGTCAACAGCAATCCTGGTGCTTCATAGCAAACAGAAGACGTATTTTTCTGTGCTATAAAAACGTTCCCCGCCTTAGATAAACTATCCCACAAAACCATGCTGTAATTCATATAAGCATCCCCATCAATGCTCCCACAGATAATACTTTAAGGCCCTTGTTCAATTCGTGATTGAAGTTAATCCTGGATTAATTTTGACATTTCCGTTCAAATCTGTCACGTTAATCCAGGATTAACTTTAATCTCAGTTGAAACCAGAATTGAACAACCGAGCCTTAATCTTTTTAGGGCATTAAAGGTGTTGCTTAGCTTTTTACAGACTAAATAAACATGAAGTTTGAAGTGGTGATCCAAAAATTTTACTTCAAGATTAGTGGTGTAGGAAAACGATACTATGTTAGTTCGCCGACGTTTCGGAAAAATTTATTTCCATCCTCAGGGCTCTACAAAGTTTGTGGAGAAACATAGTTTAACATTCTGTAGATGTTTACGAATAAGAAGGAAAAATGAGCTGTACTACAAGTTACTGACTAGAAAATATATCACCGAAAGATGGTTTTCATAATTTGGACACATGAAACATCACACAATTTAAAAGATTTCGAAGACTAAAAGTAAAAATAACGTACATATACATATATAATGTACTTACAGACTAAGCAATTGTATCTTCCCAAAATCATCACGTAAAAATGCAAAAAACCTCCAATATTTCGTGTAAAAGGAATCATATATGACTATTAAAATGCGGGGACAAAACAAAGCGACGGATGCACATGATTTCACCTTCGTCTGTCGACATACAATCTGTGCATCGGTCGCTTTGTTGTGTCCCCACATTTTAATCGTCATATATGATTCCTTTTACACGAAATATTGGAGATTTTTGCATTTTTACGTGATGATTTTGGGAAGATACAATTGCTTAGTCTGTAAGTACATTATATATGTATATGTACGTTATTTTTACTTTTAGTCTTCGAAATCTTTTAAATTGTGTGATGTTTCATGTGTCCAAATTATGAAAACCATCTTTCGGTGATATATTTTCTAGTCAGTAACTTGTAGTACAGCTCATTTTTCCTTCTTATTCGTAAACATCTACAGAATGTTAAACTATGTTTCTCCACAAACCTTGTAGAGCCCTGAGGATGGAAATAAATTTTTCCGAAACGTCGTCGAAGTAACAGAGTATCGTTTTCCTGTATATCTCTTTGATCCTACACCACTAATCATCTTGAAGTAAATAAACATGGTTACGCCAATCTGATATTTCGTCTATCACCCCTAGAAATCGCACATGATTAAACGCTTTAATATTTCCAGTGGGAAGAGTGTCAAGACGAACTTGCCCACGGATTACTTCGGCAGGACATCAACAAACAATGAAAAGTAGAGGACCAAGCACGGATCCTTGAGGTACACCACTATCTACTGGATACCTCCTCGTGTCCTGCTGGTCCACTAGAACAAATAACGAACGACCATTCAGATAATCCTGTAGTCACTTCAGGTAGACACCTCTGAAGTCCATTTTATACAGATTACTCTGAATAAAGTAAAATCGAGGTAGTCAAAAAGCATGAGATTCATCAAAAAACTTTTACAATTCAAGAAGAAGAGTGATAAGCCTCTTCAACCACTAATGAAGATGAAGGGTTACCAAGCCTACGAAATTCATCTTATATACTTTACGTTGACGTTGAGGCAATGATTGGATCTGACGATGAAAAAGCCGAACGTCTCAAATGAAAACTTCAATGTTAATTTCGTTTCAGAAGCAGCGGAGACACTCATTGAATTCTTAAAACGAGCACTGAATCCGACAATGAGAATAATAATAGAGAAGGAACGACATGATGATACGGAACTACTATTGATGCAATTTTCTCAGGTTTTCTAGATTGCGATCGAGATTTTTCATATTCTATTTCACTTTCCATAATTCTTTCGTATCTTTCTTTTAAAATCATACTGTAGATTTGAGTGAATATATTATTTTCGAAGACTGAGAATGAAGTTATTATTTTATTCGGTTAAAATAAGTTTCAGGCTGTGTCCAGCGTAGATTGCGTGCGATACTAGACGCATTTATGATAAAGCAACGAAAAGTAATGGAGCTGTCCATTCCAACACGTTTTACGACATATACTGCTCCCCTACCCACAATTTTTTTCTATTGGAAAAATATTGATTGTGATATATCGTGACGGGTGTGAAGGCAGCAACGGTTTCCAGCAACGGAAAACCATTTCCATCAAAAAACCTCGAGCAACGTTTTTTTTTACACTTGTTACTGCATCAAGATAGTTCAACTTCAGAGGGTTGTAGGGGGGGGGGATAGTTTTTGAAGCACAAATTATTTCACCCTATAGATCGTGTTCAGTATGTCGGTAACAACCCATTTCCATCAAACCCGAGCAACGGTTTTTTTCAAACTTGTTACTGCATCAGGACAGTTTAACTTCAGAGGGTTGGAGGGGGGTAATTTTTGATGCACAAATTATTTTATCCTATAGGTCGTATTCAGTATAATGGTTACAACCCATTTCCATCAAAAAACCCCGAACAACGGTTTTTTTTCACACTTTTTACTCTATCAAGTTAGTTCAACTTCAGAGGGTTGGAGGTTGTATAGTTTTTGATGCACAAATTATTTCACCCTAAATATTGTGTTCAGTATGTTGGTAACTACCCATTTCCATGGAAAAACTCGGAGCAACGGGGTTTTTTCCACAGTGTATCAAGATCAATTTCGGGGGGTTGGTGGGAGTAGTTTTCGATGCACAAATTATTTCACCCTATAGACTGTGTTCACCATGTTCGGAATAACCCATTTGTATCAAAAAACTCCGAACAACGGGTATTTTTACATTGTGTATAGTAAAAGCGAAATTGAAAAAACCGTTGCTGCCTTCACACCCGTTATATCGTAAGAAAGGCCATTCAATGACCAATTCAGTTTATATGAACAAAAATTAAATTGGGGGTAGGGGATTAGGGGTATAAACTTTCAACTTCAAAAATGCATGGACGTACTTAATTTTGAAGATATAAATCGACTAATAGGCAGATTTTTCTCAATGATTATTTGTACAGGGTGTCCGAGTTAAAGTGTCCCTATACCTTATTGAGGAAACTAAAGGAGTTAGAAGAAAAAGTTAAATACAAAACTTGTTTGTAATCGATTGAACTTTTATTTTTTATAACCTAACTTCATACACGGTTATCGTTTTTTTCCCTGTTGGTATCAACTTTTCATTCTAAATGGAACAGCCTGTATATTATTCCATTTTTGAATTCCTTGCCAAATTTTAAGGTAACTTTGGCATGACAACCATGGTCCTATATAGCACCGATTCTGAGATATTCTACTTTTTCCGAAAATTTTGACAGCTCTAGGTGCTCACTACAAAACCCCTAACTAGATTTCTAATTAATCGAAACCAAAATTTGCCCAGCTCTTGTCAACATATTGGATCATACGTTACATCTCTATTATTAGCAAACTCATGTACAGGGTCTTCATGAATTAAAGTTCAAAATTCAAATAGAAGTTCAATCGAAACTTAATTTTTTCAAATGGCAACCTATATTTTTCTCTTGTTTGTCATGTAGAGCAGGTTAAAATGAGCAAAAAATGTATTTAAACTTTTTCTTTAATGTGAATAGTTTCAGAAATATGGACGAAAAAGTGCTTTTTCCCGTAAGAACCAACGATAATTGATTAATTAATTTGATAGAATATGGTAACTATGGAAACTATCACTCATCTAATCGTGCATTTTCAAGTTTTTTCAGACATCTACCTGATTTTTTGGGAAATATGTATCTATTAGTTCAGTCTCCCTTTAAAATTGAAATAATTTAATTTTATTGGGAGCGAGTACTGATTATGAGTAAAAAAGTTTTTTTTTTCCATTAGTCAATCTAGTTTGAGGTCTAGTTAATTAAATTCATCAAAAAAATCAGAGCCAACTATATAGCAGCAACACTAATTAATAATTATCGTTGGTTCTTAAGGCAAAAAGCACGTTTTGTCCATATTTCTGAAACTATTCACTCTACAGAAAAAGTTTAAATACATTTTTTGGCTCATTTCAACCTGCTCTACATGATGAACAAGAAAAATATATAGGTTGCCAATCGAAAAAACGAGCGAAAAAATCAAGTTTTGATTGAACTATTTGAATTTTCAACTTCAATTTTTGAAGACCCTGTATATCAGATTGCTAAAAATGGAGATGTAACGTATGATCCAATATGTTGACAAGAGCTGGGCAAAATTTGGTTTTGATACATTCATTAGAAAACTAGTATCAGCTATTTTTGTAGGCACCTACAGCTGCCAAAATTTTAGGAGAAAGTCGAATATCTCAGATTCGGTGTTATATAGGACCATGATTGTAATAACAAAGTAACCTTAAAATTTGAGAAGAAATTCAAAAATGCAATAATATACAGGGTGTTCAATTTAAAATAAGAAAGTTGATACCGACAGGGGAAAAACGGAGCATCCTATATGAAGTTAGGTTATAAAAATAGAAGTAAAATCGATTAGAAACAAGTTTCGTATTTAACTTTTTATTCTATCTCCTTTAGTCTCCACAATAAGGTTTATTGACACAACTCGGACACCCTGTACAAGAATAATGGCCTCCAATCACAGATTGTTGATTTTGAAATGTGTCATTTTTTCCAATGATGAAAAAAATAAGATGCCAATAAATTCGGAATTATCGGACGGGTTTTGCCCATTAAATCCTAAACCAGGGGTTCACGAAGCGTGCTCTGCGGCTGCGGGATCGTATACTCCATTCACTTTCATTTCAGCAGTCGGTTGGCCATAGAAATTTGACACATTTCATTCTGTATAGTAAGAAAATGTGGGGTTATGACGCTTGTCAAAACATTTTTGGGTTTTAAATCAACGCTAAGTTGCCCATTCTACGTAATCTCTTCGGAAAATATGTGACGAACATAATTGAAGTTTATACAAACTGATTGAAGGCATACCAAATCCAGTTATTTGCATGGAAAACACAAGAGATCAGTATAATATCATAATATGCACTAGCTTGAGGAGAGTTAATGTTCGTTATCTTCTTTGGCTAAAGTTTGAATACGTTACATCAGTTGTAGATTCCAAAAATATATTATCCCGAAGATGTATGCATATGATGCAGTGATTGGGAATGGGTATCTCCCGAAGGAATTAACAGATAATTACAAGAATGTTAAATTCTTCAACAAAAATCATCTTGCATCAATATAAGTAAAAGGAATTGAAGGAAGTTTCAAGTCAAAATGAACTTCATCTTTGAACAAAAATGTCACATGAATAAACAATTAACAGGACAACTGGCGCGTATTTGTGGCTGTTGATCTTAATACATTGATATAATAATAATAATT
Organism: Coccinella septempunctata; assembly: GCF_907165205.1. Lineage (NCBI taxonomy): Eukaryota > Metazoa > Arthropoda > Insecta > Coleoptera > Coccinellidae > Coccinella > Coccinella septempunctata. The sequence goes on along the minus strand of NC_058189.1, from coordinate 36,131,425 downwards.
AGGTATTTATTGGTACCTCAAGACATTTACAATGTATAGGACAAGTCAAATGAAAAATAGAAATAGTTATTTTCCTATCAAGTGCGGAAAGTGATACTTGCCCGCACGAAACTGCCGTTGCCCGAACGATGCGAAGCAGAGTTCGGGTAAGCAGTTGAGTGCGGGCAAGACACTTTACGCAAGAGTTAGGAACAATATTTTTTCTACAAGCGCTTGAAATATATAAATATATCCATTTCACGAAACAGATCATATCTCATTTGATTAATTCATATATAATGACAGACGTAATTCTGCATGTCATTACTATGGGTTTCTCATCGCTGACGTTCTATGCATAGAAACATGATAGAATTAATTTACTCTATAATATTTGCGTGCGGGAAAAACCCCTGCTAATCCATTCCCGCACGCATTTGCGTGCGGGAAAGAAATAGCAGGCGTTTTTCCCGCACCTTTTGGGAAAGTGACTCTTTGCAACTTGGAATGCGTGCGGGAAAAAGGTTGAACGCGCACGCTTGTAGAAAAAATCAATTTTCGGGAACTTATTCCACGATGACATTCATCGAAAATCCTGCAGTAAACTTTTCGCATTAATTCACTAAAACATAAAATTCTCAAATGCCACCCAATAGAAGGAAATTCTTTGTCATCCTCACAATCTTTCTGATTGTGGAAATATTCAGCTGAAATATAAGTCGATTAGATTCAGATGAAACATTGTATAAATTCTCTTACATTGAATAAATATGTTCGCTACCGTCTGACGTATTGTGGATTTTAGAATATCAGGGTATAACTATTTGAATGAGCGGACCTGAATTCTAAATAGAACTTCCTGAAATCCTGTCTCTTTTTTCAGTAACTTTCGGCATTTTCGTAATAAAAATTGATATTAGTTGTAGCAACAGCGTTATGACATTAACGACATTTCATGAAGGCCAACCTTACTCCGTTCTAGTTACAAAAACCTGAGAAAATTATTTCATGGCCGACCGACTGCTAAAATAGATGTGAATGGAGTATAGAGGGTAAAACAGGAGTGCCGTGAGGACCTGGTGTTTATTTTCTAGCATCATTGTACGCTTTTTCATTCATCTAGGGCGCCAGGACAAAATATGAAACTTGTGAGGGGGCGTAGAACTGAACATTTTGGGAACCCCCCCCCCCCCTATAGTGAATTTTCGAATGGTTAATTTATGCAGAGTTACTAAGAACTAATGCATAAGAAAGGAGCCAATCTTATGAGCTTATTGGTTCTTAGTTACTCTGCATAAACTCAATATTCGAAAATAACAGACATTCAGGCTGAAAAATCCCACGTTCCGAGGAACAAGCTCGAAAAAAAGACGACGACAACCACCAACCTAAATTTATTCTCATTCTCCACCGTCTCGATCCTCTTGGACGTCGGCGGCGATGGACTCCTCGACGATGCGCTCTCGAACTCGAACGACTTGCAATCCCTCGGCCCGATGGCCGGCTCGCTGTTCGCCGAACTGCTACGCGATCGCGCGGAAGCGTCCAAAACGCTCGAGGCGCTCTTCGTCGACTGCAGCGGCGCCGCGCGGTCCCGCCTGCTGTTTCGGCTGTTCTCCTCGCCGAGCTTCTCGAACAGCGCCCGGGCGTGATTGAAGCGCGTCACGTGCGATTCCGTGCGTACGAGCGGGTTTGGCGTGTCAGCGTTCTCGTTGATCTTGTCCACATGATTGCTGCCGAATTTCGCAGTTTTCGTCACTTTAGTCAGGGGTGCAATAATCTCTTCTTTCTTGTTCGTGCACTGGTTCTGTTGAAACCTATTTGCGATCTCCGAAACTTTCGAGCTTACGTAGCGCGAGCTCTTCTTGTCGTCCATTGTTTGCTGTCACGATATTTTCTGAAAAAAAAAATTGGGATTATTGGATGTATACAGTAGCATATTTGTGGTAGGATAAATGGCTTAATGGTTCACAGAAATAATACAAAGCTTTCAACTAAGTTACGCTGTAGGAATTATTGACATCTCAGGGGGCTGCGAACTGTGAACACTCAAAATTATGTTGATTTATTCTTTCAAATTGACCGATGTGACATGTGACATCATATTGATGAAGAATTGAATTGGAAAGAACACGTAGAACATTTATGCAAAAAAGTTGCTTCCCCCATCTATGCTTTCAGAATGCTGGCTAAATATCTTGATGCCCAAGTACTGAAAACGGTTTACCATGCAACCATTGAATCAAAACTAAGATTTGGTCTCATATTCTATGGAACAGGGAATATTTCATCAGTGTTCATACTACAGAAGACCGCAGTGAGAATCATGAACGGGTTAGGATTCAGGGACTCATGTAGAGGATACTTTAAGAAGAAGGGGATTTTAACAATGTGTGGAATTTATGTTCAGGAATGCTTGATATTTTTGTTCAAACATAAATACCTTTTTTCTGATCATGTCAACCTCAAATCTTTTTATAATACGCGAACTTTATTTTACAACTTGCCAAAGAATAATCTTTCAACAACTCAAAGACAAATTAAATATAGATGTTTGAAACTTTTCAACAAATAACCGAAAGAAATTCAGGAAATTCAGAATGTAAAAATTTTTAAGAAAAAAATTGGTTATTAGATATGGAATGGAATGGAACCCTATGATTTGGTCCGCTTTGATCTTCAGTTGCTTAACTCGGTTAAGGGTTGTTAGGTTGGGGGATAACACCCGATAAAAACCTTTGTGCAAATTCAATAATATCTCCGCCACTGGCAGGTCTAATAAAATAATAAAACCGAGTAAAGTGCAAAAAATTAGCTATTAATAGTGACAATGTGTGGAGTGTGTACAAAAACTCAATTCTGTTATTAAAACGGTTCCTGAGATATTAGCAAAAAACTGAAAAAAATATAAATTTTTGACACCCCGGATGCCGGAAATGAAGACCCGGAGGATAAAATGGAAGGGAAAAAAAATGTTATTTATTCATGAGAAATCTACAGTTGACCGTTGATACACTTATTTAGGAATACTCTGTATGGAGAAAAGAACAGAAAAATAAAATAAATTCTATTTTGCTCTCAATCGAAAAATTTTCGGAGAAGACAAATAAAAAAGAAGAAATGACAGTGCACGTATAAAACTCTTTTTAGAACGATACTAACCTCGATAATTTCGAAATACATAATGGTGAATCAACATTAAAAAATATAGGTTTGCTAAAAAAAAAAAACAAGGTTGAGGTTCGCCCAGGTAAAACTAAATACCCTGTGTGAAAGAATTGTTTACTGTGTAGAGCTCGTATCGCTAGGTAATAGAGAAACCATTCTATACAAAAATTAGGTGAAGACTTTCGGCTCCAAAATCCACTAGAAGGGGGCTGTCACCTTAGTGAACCAACTTCCATAATGCTGCAAAAAAAATTTTTTATTACCCCCCCTCCGAACACCATAAGTCGATTTTTTCAAACTGTAACCATATTCTGTTTTCAAAGTTCCGAATTTCTTCATAGAAATTAACAAAACATAAACTGAAAATTCCAGAGATCTAAGGTTTCTTTGTAGGAAGGAAACGAAAATTAATATTTCATTTCAAATGGAACCAACAGAACATCTTATCAGTTTCTACTTATCAAATGAATGAGAACTTAATGGTGTTTGATTAATAATAAACAATACATTCCCTATGATAATTTCCTGAAAGTTCAAGATATATGGTTCAAATTGAAACAGGTATGTACCATACGATAGCAAAGAGTGCTTCCAGCTGGAGAATGATTAGAATAAAAACTTCATATGAAAGTTATCCAACTATATCATAACAGTTTTGGAACGTACAGTTACAGAAAGAACTGATCCTATCTACTCAAGATAGGCGTAATTCGGTTAAAGAGTTTTGATATTAATTCACGAAATTAAGGTGTGCTATTGCTCGTCCTAGAAAATTCATGGCTAACCCTGAAGAAATTTGAGGAAATCTATTTTGCGAAATATTTTAGTTGGGATGCCTAAACCTCGGCCTAAATATTAACGACTTGAACAAGAAGTGGGAAGATGATGTTGCTGAAATTTGTAATCGTAATAATTACGATGTCGCCAAAGATGAATGTCTGCCTATCCAAGCATTAAATATAGGTACTATTTTAACCTCCGAAATAAGCTACTATTTTAGAAAATCGAGCATAAACACACTTTTTCCATTCCATTTGGTGAACGAACGAACGAAGTAGTATTTATAATACAATGAATAAATTAGCGCAATTTCATTAGCGATAAATATTGAATATCCTACTCTTGATTATTTTATGTAATAATTCAGCTTCTAACCACCCATATTAATTAGTTATTTTTTACCTCCAATATGTAACCATTTAATATCCTTGTTTATTTCATTTTGTACGAGAGTTACCAGATTCAAACGTAACCATTTACATATTTAAAAAAAATACCTCGGACCTTTTACAGAGTTATATTCAGCCGAAGTACGTAATTTTTAGAGATTCAAAAATATGTATTTTTCATTTTCGAATCTCGAATTCGAGATCAAATTACTGCAAACAGTATATGAGAAAATACAAAAAATACTCATTTTCCAACATATTTTTAATGGTTTGATTCTTTGAATTTCTGGTATTTTTATGGTATGTAATGAAGAAACTGGAAGATTGGGGAAGGGTTTTGTGTTCAGAGAAGCGTAATCACATCAAAGAAAAGAGATATAACTTCGTTGTAGTAAGAATTCAGCCATTTTTATTTTATGTGAAGTGAATATTTTGCAATCTATTTCTAGGCAGAGTAGTTAAATTATTCCATCCTCAATCTTTGGAGTAGTTCGTTTAATGGACTATATCTAAGAACCTCCAATAGGTTGTTCTTGAAATAATCATTTCTATTATTTTATCAATACTTTCGACATTTAGAATTGACATAGAGCAGCATCGAACACAGTGTCCACCACTCTGGTCAGAGCTTTCTATACTTAACTGCACCGATACTCCAGTACAATAAAGTGTAGTTGAAATATAGTATAGTATAGGGTACACCAAGACCGAGACCAAGACTCTGAATGCACATGCATCGAATAAACCTAATATCTCTAAAAACTTTGAGATTTCTAGTATGTAAACAGATAGCCAAAAAATATGTGTTTGTTCTCATCCGACACAGGAATTTAGTGCTCTCCAACTTTTATAATTGATGCTTATTCGATATTAGGATTTGGTGGAAAGATAAAACAAATAGATCTTCCATTCTAAATTGGTGTAATTGATTGAGCCCAATAAAATTATTACTACTATATACTACTATATAAAAAAAGAACCACAGACACATTCTCTTTTTTGGGGAACAAAAGTTGAGCTCATCTCAGCGAGTGGAAAAACCAAGGATAGTCTGATTGGGTCACTTGTGAAGCCATTAAGACAACTAAATTAAAGTCTTATTGAATATCAATTTGGCTGGTTAATACTACAGATAAACTGAAGAACGAGCTGAAGAATGAATCTCTATTCATCAACTTATAAAAATAAGCCTATTGTATATATAAAAATTATTTTTGATTCCTGGTTCCACTTCGATTGAAATTGTTTGAAAGAGAAGGATGTTGACCATTCAAGACTCGATTCAAGATCATGTTGTTATTGAAAGTTGCCATATTGTGGGTAGAGAATTAAAGTAAAACTACCTACCCTAATAAGCTTATATTATAAGTTAATTATATGGTGGTTCTAGTGTTACTGTCCTCCCAGAAGGAGAATCTTTCGTTTTAGAAATTTAGAAAGAACTTGATTGAGAATTGATCCAGGAGTATGAAAAATGAAAACTATTATTACACAATTTTTTTAGAGAGTTTCAACTATGTATTTGATTCTCCTCTGGCAAATATGTCCACTCTATTTAGATAATAAAAACAGATAAGTTATTCAATTATAGAGTTAAATAATTTCCTCAATATATTTTTTTTAATTCTTCTGATTTGGCATCTCATAATATTATGTCAAGTAAAAAAAGGTTGTGACTTTTTTCATATTTAAAACAATCTTATTGGTTCCATAATGATGAATGTCTAGTAATGCTATAACAAGACAGCATTCTTAACCCAATAAAAAAAGGTGAACGAAAATTAAGACTGTGGAAAAAGGACAAAATTGGGTAAAACCTCGAGTAAAACTGTTTTGGTACTTTGCAAATGAGATTTATTAGATTTCTTCATGAAAATGGTTCAGAGGAGTTGCCTAGGAAATTGCATAAAGTTGATTACAGAGTTTCAGTTGTTCCCCATGTACTTACTAAATGATGGGATATGCAGATTGAATTATAATTAGCGATCTTCTACTCAACATTTTTCTCTCCCAGCCAAGTAGAAATTTTAGTAAGTTAAAACATTGAAATTTCAATAGGATTATCTTCTGCTTTCTTCATTTTCAAATACATATTTCCATAGATGATATCTCAAGCGATATCTTCATATACGAGTTCATGTCTCTTAGAGTTCATGATTAATTTTGTTTGAAGTGAAGCAAGTGAATGATATGCATCAAATTACTTCATATTAGGAATTAAAGAATGAAATTTATCCAGATACCTACTAATTGATCATTGTAAAAAAAATATCAAATTTCCTAACCATATTTAATCCTATTGCAGAAAGCCCATAAATGTACATACTTATATTTTTATACTTTTAGGAATGTAAGATGAGCTTATAATTCCATCATCATTGAAAGTCTCATTCAACATTCATGTAAGTATCAGACAGCAGTTCTAAGCATCTGCTGGTTGTGGAGTTTCAGCGATTCAACTGAAATATAAAATTTTTAAATAGGTAGGAATCATATATACTTAAATAAAATGTTATCAAACCGAATTTCGAACAATGATTCAAAATTCTCAATTGGGATGAAATCAACACCAGAGCTTTTAGGATAATATGAATATTATAATGCAATTTTTTTCAACGTGCTGGAGGTCTCAATAATGAGGAATACAAAAATAAACATCATTAATCCTTGAGTTTCAGGGTGGAATTCCGAAATATCATTCAATAATATAGATATTTAGCAGAAGCAGATGAACTGCTATGTCTAGGAAATGAGATAACCTGAACTTGACCTCACTACTGACATTTACTTGATTAGCAAAATCGTGGAGGTGCTTGGGCCCACCAAGGACTTGTCAAAATGTGCTTCCGGAAATAACCCATCAAATATAATCGATTAGTAAAGTAACTTACTGAATGCAAAATGTAGAAACTTCAAATAAGTGACCTAAATACCTCCAGAATAATAATAAGTAAGATTCCTATGAACTGGAGTAAATGTTGCAAAGGAGGAAGAGAAAACATGATTATACACAAACCGCCGGTAAACTAATGAATGAAAATTCACAGGAAATGAAAATTAAACGATATAATAAACATAATTTACCTTGCCTTATCTCCAGTTCACATCCCCGATAACAATTAGCTAAAATGAAGGCTTTAGAACACAACTGTCAGTGCTTAAATTATCATGATAAATACACATAAAAAACCATATTGCACAAATTCTAAAATCACTACTTCAGCGAACAGTTCATGGCACTTGACGACAAATAATTTACCGGAAAACTTTCATTGTAATTGCAGCTTTTTCGCAAATTTCCACTGCTATGTTATGAAAACAATCACCTGGACAGGTTTCAATATTATCGGCTTTTGAAGACAGTCTCGCTCTCGACTCGAAACACAGCGGAGAGCAACAACCCGAGCACTTAATTTAATACGCATGTGCTTCACGCCCTGGCAACGCATACAACAAATCGAACAATAAACGAAAGGGCGCGAAACTTGAAACCAGTGTTCATACCTAGTGCAATTTTTACGTAGGTATATAATTATTCATTGAATGATCAAATGAGTTTCTTTGATACAAAGGACAAAGGAAAGAAATATATAAATTCTCTTCATTCTTCTTCAGTTTCCTATGCCTCATCTAATCTAATATTACTGAAAATGGACTTTTGAAAAATATTTGTAGTAGAAAAAATGTAATTGCTATATAAATGTTTATGTTTCAAGATTATATCTTCAATGTGATACATCAATATATTGAAAAATATTAATCAAAATCGTCTTAATGAAAGACTAAAACCAATATTCTGTGGTGCCATACATTTTGTTTGGTACCGCAAGAATGGAATTTTTCCGTAACTACCTTCAAAAATGCCACGAAAAATCACATAATGCTCCAAACCAGGAAAAATATTTCATAGAAATGAATTAAGGCCGTAACGTACAATTTCTGATTGTAAATCTTATGGATGTTCAGACGTCCTATAATCGACCTATGGGAGGGTCTACCCTCCGTCCCTCCATAGGTCGATCATAGAATATTGAAGTTCGAACATCCCAAAGACAACTCTGGAACATCCATAATTGCATATCCATATGATATATACAGGATGGTCAAAGTTCGATGGGATTGAATAGCAGCTCTGTAACTATATTAGAGCTAAGGAAAATGGAGGGCACGATTCCGACCTCGATTTTCAAGAGGAGGATAATGGCCTAAACCCATGGCCCTCTATATCTTTAATTGTTTTCAAGTTATGAGTAAAAACTAATTTTTCGGATCTTTGAACTGGTGCCTCTATGTCGTAAAGTTTCAGTGTTGCCCGTTTGCGAGAATTTTGTAGAGAATTCTCGGCTGTTGCAAACGGGCTTTAAACAAATGTCACATTCTACAGAAACTTTTCCATGTAGAATGCAGTGGCGTAGATTTTTTTCAGTATGCAAAACTTCATTGATATATAGTGGTGACTTTATTCATTTTTTAATATAAACCCTTTTCGTTATTTTCACATATTCCAGTCTCATATTTTTTTTGATTCAGAATATATATTATACGTCGTGTCCCTAATTATTCTTCCAATGAAAAAAACTCAAAATCTCTAGTTCGGTCAAGTTGGCAGTTCCAGACAAGAAATAATATTTCGTAGAAATTTTGCACTTCAGCTAGTGCAAATAGCAATATAAAAAATTGAATTATAACTGAAACAGATATCGCAATTTCTTTGTTTTTGTTATTTTTGAAATGTCCTGCGTTCTAATCACCCTGCAGATGACACACCTAGGAAACAGTACCTACCAGTACACCTACTATTCCTATGGTGAGAGGGACTGCTCTCTGTCAACTTGTGGCATTTTTGTTAGGGTGTCTCAGGGTTTGATTATCTCCAACTACAAGTGGACGAACAATGGGTCACTATTATAGGCCTCACTCCTCAGTTCAGCCCGATGGGGCACCACACGTAAGAGAAGAAGAAGATGAAGAATCAACCCACAGTACTTATTTGACTGAGCGAATTAGCTTGATTGTCACCAGATCAGTAAATTAATATACTGACTTCGAACCTGATGATCAATAAGCATCAGAAGCACGGTGGTCGGTGGTTCATGTATGGAGGGTACCTTCTATGACCATAAGTTAATCAGAACCATAGACATAGAGACATGGACTGAGCAATGCCAGCATGAAATTGGCTATTTATTAGAAAGAGAGAAAAGCTCGTCGGGACATACCTTTCTCTTTTTTGTTCACATAGAGGTGAGTGTAGACCGATCAAAATTCTAGAAAAAGACAACTGCATTCCCGACGTGTTTTTCTCTCTGTCACTTTTTTTGACCGTATTTCATGCATAGATATAAAGGGAAGGCACAGTCCATGTCTCTATGTCTATGATCAGAACTCATTGAAACACAAAGTAGTGTAAGTACTAATTCTAGTTACAAAGATTGGCCCCAGGTGTTGCACCGAAGAGTAATCTAAACTGCCCAACTCGGTCGGGCCAACTGTCGGGAAGACCAGATTGGGCCTTGCGTATACACGGCACGACCGCCATCCAACTTGGTCAGTTGAATTTCACGACTGCTGGAGTATACATCGCGCGTATCAATGATTGGAGTGTCGAGAAAAAGAAATAGGAATTGCTCTAACAGCATTATCTCTTGTACAACTTCGAGAAATGAAAAAAAGACGAAAGTGGACTAAAAAATGGCTAGCTGAACGACTTCAGTCACATGAGATTGCTCAAGGAATTGGATAGTGATGATTTCCAAAATTATTTCAGAATGGATTACGACTTTCATATTCCCTTTTATTGATAGACCACATATTTTCAAATTTTTTTTTTCACTGTGGTCACACGCTTTTCCGTCTGAGGATCTCCATTTTTCCACCAACATTTTCAAGGCCTGATTTCAAGCATCTCTATTGCTATAATCTTCTGAAGATAATACATAATAATATGTCCCATAACACATCTAAATTCCCTTTACTTTTCTTTGAGTTCGGTGGAAATTTTGCTCTCCGTGACAACAATTCTTTCATCAACGAGTACCTCTCCCGTCGACATCTGAATACAGAATGAGCCCGTTTCCACCCGACAGAACTCCACACGATCCAATTATTCGACAAATCCTCTGTCGGTGGACGCAGCTACATACGGCCGGATTTCACTTCCAACCCGACCAAGTCGGGCTGTCGGCCAGACCAAGTTGGGCGGTGTGTAGCCGCTTTAATAAATTAATAAAAGAAATCTACAAATTCGTGGATCCGCATAATATTGCCGAATTTGAGCTCGATAGCTTCAAAATTGTATCTTAAAGCATGACTAGATTAGATAACATATACGCACAGAAACACACATACACACAGAAACAATTTCTAAGTCCACTTGAATGTGATCATTTTTTTCTTTATTTTTGTTCGAAATATAAGGGGGCGCATAAAAAGCGCCTACAAGCTTCACAGAAGCTGAAGCTTTATAACAAATTTAGCTAGTTGCAGAACTAAAGAACATCTAACAACAATGCGACACTCAAATAATCTCATCAAAAATGCTGTCATTGAATACTTATTTTCAATCGTCGAAAAACTGTCATGAAAATTTCGCACCACTGCTGATTATTAAATTATGGAAATTTTTTTTTTGACAGCTTTTTTCTTCTGGGAGGTGAGGAAAGTATTCTTTCAAATGAAAAAGGATTTATGAGAAATATGTGTAATATACAAATTGAAAATCATTATAACTTAATTCAATACACCTATAAACTATAAAAATCAGATAAGATGATCAGGATTTATACAAGTCAATATTTTTACATCAAAGAACATCCAGGGTAATACAAATGAAAGATAAAACAGAATTCTAAAAAAAATTCTGATAAAATTGTCCCCTATTAGTAGTCAAACCTTATCTCCTATCTCTGTAACGTTGACGATTTTCCCTCTCCCTATCTCTCTCCCTTGAGCGTTCATTGGTCCTCCATAAGAATTCGTCTACTGACCTGTCATAGGATCTGCAAAAAAAAATTCGAACAATCAAGTTAGGAAGGTTTGTGTCATATAAATTCATAAAAAACATATGAAAAAATAAAACTCGCAGCAAGATTAAAACATTCTGAGTAGACCAAAATATGTGTTGAAACAGAACAATAAAGTAGGAAGGTTTCGACAACAACACAAAGTAGAAGACTATGAGAGATGAATATGAATAAGTTAGTTCCACTAGACTTCAATTTAGTTTGCAACAAGAAAAATACAGAGCTCCTATTCAACAAACAAAGATACCATTAACATCCAGTACAATCCAAGGTACTGCTATCATTTTGATATTTCAAGGCTATTTCCAAGAATCACTGAGGCAACTGAAGCTCAGTTAGCAACAACCGGAGATATGCGCCAACTTGCCCACATTAATGACTACCAATAGTTTCACTCACCTTTCTTCAGAGTAGGAATTGCTTACTCTGGAACTGACAGAATACTCAGGTAAGGGCAGTCCATCATAATATCGTGGAGGTGGTGGTAATGGATCATAAGAAGACCCTGAGTATAGTCCCGGGGGTGGAACATAGGGCAATGGGGGTAATTGATGCTGCATAGTCCTCATATAGTCTGCAACAAAAGCTTCTGCAGCAGCTGCTGTGTATGTTCTTGGGGCATCCCTGAACAAATTGTACCTGCAAAACAGAAGGGGGAGTTGTTAGAGATTGATGAAAAGTTCACAGACCACTTTATGAATTTCGACCTAACCTAACTAAATATCAAAGCATAATATACTTCGACTTTTACGACTTCGATTTGGTTTTCAAGTAAAGGGTTCATATGGTGGGTGTTCAACGGGAAAATATTCATGATTAAAATCATTCTTTAGTATGGATGTATTGGTTAGTAGACTTATTCTTGAAAAAAAAAAAATATTAATTCATTTTGCGGTGGTATGCGCGAAACTTTTATTGTTTAATAAACTTACGCCCAGTTACAGGTAAGTCAGTTGAAATTTAATTCTCCATTAAAATCCTCAATTAGTCCTCTCAAAAATGAGAGTTTAATTTAAATGGCTCATAAATCTTAATGGACGTTCCTGCTATAAACTATGAATTCTACTCCACATGTTTTTTTTCCAAATTTGTCAATGTTTCAGACCTCCATTTTCTGCGAGTTAGAAGGTTTGTTCAATCATTTGAGTCTTTTCAGGCTCAGGGAATCTGATTTGTACAAATTTACCAACTTTGAGCTTCTTCAGAGAACTGCATAGTTTCAGGGAGAAATCATCATTGGAACATTCACTGACTGAAATCTGTGGGTGATTGATCAATTTAATCTTGTTAATATTGACATTACCAACGTTTTTGATTTTACCAATCGCTAGACAATATGAAATTTTATCGAGTTCTGACAACAAAGAGGTATTCTATATATACAGGGTGCTTCAAGTAAAGTGCCTATTAAAGAATGCGACTGATTTGGAATGTGAAAATTGGGATTCCGCAATAAGTCCTCAGTATCTAAACTTCTAAAATATTTTCAAGTTTGTGACACTTCCGGTCATACCGGAAATGAATTTCGTACATTTCCATCCCCGACGAAAGCGGAATGAATTGATGGCCCCTTTGTTCGATGTCAGTAGTTGGTATGATGTAGAAATACAGGCTAGCGATATCTTTCATCACTTACGTAACACCATTCGCCCAAACACTAAGGTTACAGGAATGGCATTTTTAACGATTCCCTGCAGGTAAATCGACCTGCGGGGAGATGGCGTTTTAAAGCCTACGCCTTCTGGTGGGTGAATATAAACGAAATTAATTCATGATGTCCGAGGTATCGTACTGACGAGAATTCGAAGGCTTTCCAACGCCTGTGAAAATACGATTCCTGTAGCCTAATGGTTAGGGCAAATGGATGCATGTTACCTTCGACGCTCCGAATATTAGGAAAGTGAATTGAGTTGGTCCTCGTTTCCTGTCAGATGTTGCTAGGGTGTATCTCTACATCATACCAGCTACTGACATTGAATAAAGGGTTGAGTGGTATTGCTCTGATGAGGTCAAATGAGACCAAAACCATAGTCGACATCTACTCTGCATCGGCAAGGTGGTGTTTTTGTTAATACTTCGAGTGATGGTGGCTTACTAATTCGATTCAGATCGTCACTTTTTTTGAGGGAAACCGAAAGCTGAAGAAACTACTGGCAACATAGATATAAAATTTCATACGAATATGTTTTGGAAGCTGATATATCCCATGAATTCGTTTTTATATCTGAATCTCTTAGAGGAAGCTAGTAAGACGTACCAAGTAGTATTGAAAATAACTTTTTTAAGGTTAGATTTATTAATCAAGATTTGAAGTGAACTTCAATAGTAGGTACTATTCTCAAAAAATAGTACTTGCATAGCGCTCACGGATGAAAATATCACATACTCTGAAGGCTCAAATAATTAGGTAAGTTATTTGCCTCACTTCAGTGGTTATGAATGAGACATTGCATGACCTACTGAGATGTCTATGTACCGAACTTGTAACTATAAGTAGGTACAACCAGATAGCAACGAGTAAACGGACAAATGAAAACCGTGAATAGGGGAGATTGAGATGAGTTCACAAACACCCCTTGTGGGTGCCTTAGGTAATCTGTTTCCGTTATACAGGGCGTTTTCGGAAATTTTTTCAAATTTTCCTTTGGCTACAACTCCTGAAATTCTCGACCGATTTGACTGAAAATTTAAATTTAGGTTAGGCTAAAGTTGTTAGTTTCAATGAAACAGAACATAAAAATTTAACAAAAATCGGTACCGGACTCAGTGAAGCTTTATTTGACCTCAAACTCATGAAAAGCTCCCTGTATAAATGAATCATTAGAGAGATATGGGTGAAGCGTATAAGGCCGACGTACGCTAATAACGTTATGCGGTAATGGAATAACGTCTTGCGCTATCTGGCACAGATTTCAGTCGTATGGAAGATACGAATTTACGTTATTAGCGTAAGCAACAGCTGATCGGTGAATGTCAAAGTTTGTTGTCGACGTAGGTTTCTAATGCTTTTTTGGTTGATTTTATGCACTTTTTGTGGATTATGTGCGCCTATATGGATGCATATTCACAGGAATTTTTGTTTCTGGAGTTTGATTAAACTGTATTGAAAAATACCACTAGTGATGCTTTCATAATTAAAAAAAAATGGACATGGACAACTATAATGGTCACCAAGAAAAAATTGTTATGATTTTGGAATTTCATCATATCTTCTGGAGGATATGTAGAGATAATGTAGGATAATTTGTGTACTGCCTTACTGCCATCAAGGCATAAGCCAATGTCTAATCTAGATGTAACTGTATCTAATTTTATGAGTCTTAATAAAAAAAGCTTGGATTGAACTCTTTTATTTCCTATTGAGAACAAGTTTTGTAGTCCTTAATCAATATGAGATTGAAATAGGTACTCAGAATTGAACACTATATGAAGATTTCTAATTTTACTTTACTTTTCCTTCCATGTGACCCATTAAATGAAGATATACACTTTTATCTTTGGTAACTGGATTGTTCTTGAGAAACTCAATTTTTTACTACTATTCTCTTTAAAAAAATCAGAATCAATTCTACTCAATGCCAATTTAGCGGCCCCTTTTTTGAAACATAACCTATTTCTCTCCAAACAAATGGCAAAACTGCGCAAGGCAAGAAAACAACGTTAATTACAGTAACGTGCTACGTTATCCACCCGTAAATAGAGAGTTGAAGTGCTGCCATGAACGTAAACGTTAATGTTATAATTGACATCTACGCATGCTCATTCGTCAGTTTTTAACGTTTACGTTAGCGTCAGCTTTACGGCCTACGTAAACTAGCGGTCTCCCACGTATACCTTAAACATCGACGTACGTTAACCGAACGTTAAACGAGTAGCACTGATGACTTGCGAATGGCCTAATTTTGACTGTTGAATGCAATTCTCAACAACCTCAAACAGTCGTTGTTTATATTTCCCATGTATTTTCTAATAATGAATGAAAGTTATAGGAAATCAGCATTGATTTTAAAGTTATCAAAAGGATTTAATTATGAAACTTCGTTATCAGATCATATTCATTGAGGAAATGGCTGAAACTCAACTGCGATTCTCTTTTCTCTAACACTTAAACATTTCATTGATAAGTTGAAAATTCTCTTTATTATGCATATAATCATTAGAACATCAATATTTCAAATATTATTCCAGCTGTCGAGGCTCAATATTAGATATTAGATAAAAGAGCAAAATGAAATCAAAATCCAAATTGATAGGTTATGTTTAACGTCTGACGTTTCATGATGGCAACACTTCAACTCAAATTTCATTACAACACGTAAACGTTATATTTGACGTTATTTGTCACGTTAACGTTTACGTTCAGGCTAACGTTCTGTGCGCACTTCAACTCTCTAATTACGGGATGCGGTAACGTTAATACCGCCCGTTATTCTGAAAATGGAAATACGCATGCGTCGTAACGTTAATAATGCTTTACGTTATTACCGCATGACGTTATAGATGCATCCTTATCTCTCTATTGGGTTGCCCCACCTGTGGATAATGTTTTATAAATAATTGTTCTGTGCTCCGACGCCTCTTAGGAATAGAGCACATGAAAATGGATTTGAAAATTTTAAATTGGAATTTTTCCTTCAACAACTATTCTGTTGTATGAATTCAATGTATTGTTGAATACATTCAACAATAATACCCTAATCGGTCCTTCAAAATAATCATGCACAATGATAAAATGTTTAGTAATCGATATTACAAATACAGAAGGAAACACTATGCAATCTTGAAACTGTAATTATGTATTATGTGATTATTTATTGTGTTCATGATGTCTCCTTATTTATTTCTAGCATATACAGGTAGTTTCATAGTTAGGTGTACATAGGTCAACTGCAGATAGGGAACACAAGATTGCAAATAACCTATAGTTGTAGGGTCTACAATGACTATTGAACAAGTTACAGGGTGCTTCATTCATTTGGTCCATATTTTGCATAAACCATACTTTGGAACCACTCGCTATATTCTATTTAATTTTTAGAAGAATGAAGTGGATATCCTCATCGACTGTTATAGCAGCGAAACCTAATGTTCAGGACCAGCTCAGTAAAATTCGATTAAACTGAAATAAGGCCATAAAACACAACAAAAGGTGCAAGGTGAGGAATGCATTTTTAATTGTCGATAAATTAGTTTATGCTTATTCCGAAATTGAATTCTGAAAGTGTTCCAAATATGCCTTTCTATTATCCAGAATTTGTCAATTAGGAGCTTTTAGCCTTTAGGAGGGACATTAATTATCTTAGCATTGAATTCTTGTAAAAATTCTTATTATAGTGTAATATTTTTAGGTACTGATGATGGACATTAGAACCATGCCGAATGTTCCCGATGTCAACCAAATGTAGCCGAGTTCGATAAAATGAAACAGAACGTGCTGCCCTTTCACTTGTTTATGTGTGTGTAACTGTTATGGTAGGGCCACAGCCTATTAAAAAAGGATGTGGGTGAAGCTTTGTGTTCATAAAACATTGAAGAAATGAAATGATTGTGTATTGAGTTTGTGTGCAATTTTTTCCTATGTGTATCAACATGAAGACTTGTCCAATAGACATTCAAGAATCCTGGTCCTCTGGGATGTGAAAATTTTCTTTGGAATCCAATTCATCCTAGTTATTTTGATTTGGAATAAATTGACATGAGTTTGTATCCTCATAAAACGACATTAAAATAATTAGCTTATTCGATTTGAAACATTGTGTTATTATTGTTATAGTTCCAGCTGTCGAAATGATATAATTTTATGAAATAAAATTTAATAAATGGTTATAAAAAGCATTGTTTGATTCAAACAAATTGAATATTCTATATATTTGAAAATCAAATGTCATTTTTGTGTATTTTGCCCACAGATCTCGAATTTTCGCCAAAGAAAAGATGCAAGCGGCCTCCCCCATTATGAAAAGTCCCAAGTCCCCACTTCACAGTGTCATTCAAAACGTCAGTTGAACGTCACAGCGACTCATTTGGGTACCTAGACACTTAGACCACCTTCGGTGGATGGTCGATTAAGTGGTTGGTTCATTACACCGAAGGTTGCGGGTTTGATTCCCGCTTAGGTCTGGGTGTCGTGTTGTCCGGTGGTGGGGAATTTATAATTTAATATACGTCGCATGCTTATCGTATTGGCAAAGCCGACCCGGTCTGTGACATTAGGATAGGGCCATCTAAGTGCCTCTCAGAATACACACCAACTGTGGCTAGGATTACCTAGAACAAATCTGAGTGGTTGTCTTCAGGGGACTCAGAGCTTACTTAGATAAACTTAGCATCGTCAATGAAACACTCTGCAAGCTTTGCCTAGAAGAGGAGGAAACCTTTGAGAATATTCTCTGTGACTGCCCGGCAACAGACATTGTCATACTTGGAACCTTTGGTTCTCTCAAGCTGGATCTATAGGAGCTCATGAATTACTCACATTATGGCATCATCTCATTTCTCAAGAAGATGGGACAGGAGGGACTTGGCTTGTTTGTGTGCCACAATAGACCGCAATGGTCGAGATGGCAGGTCTGGTGGGTATGACAGATATGCTCAATAATTTTTAATTTGTATATGCAACAAAATAGTGGGTTATGCTAGCTATAAAGTTGAGTGCTGATCGAATTTTTATTAATACATGATACTACCCTAGTGAAATATTTTTTCTTTTCAACTGTTTGAGTAATTGCTGGTTCTACTAGCTCAACGTCAACCTCAGTGGGTTCAATGATATGATCAGATTCTTTATAAACAATTGATTATTTTCCAGCTAGGTTGATGTTGAGCTTGCAGATCCCGAAATTTTTCTAACATTGGCGACCAAAATCTTTTCCACTAAAGTAATAAATTACCTTCAAATTATGGGCAGAAAGAAAGTTCCAATGTGGTTCTGCTAGCTTTATAAAGATCATTTAGAATGACAAAAAGGTAAAAATGTTGTTATGTAGTTTCAATTAGGAATCCCTTAATACAATCTTAACAAGGCTTTTGTTATGAAATAGAGCCGTATTCAATTCATAAGCAATTATTAGGGCGAATTCGAGTAGATCTAGTTAAAATTTTAATGAAGAAATAAGATAATATACCTGTCTCTCGGTCTAGGTGATGGTGATCTCCTATAGGATGATGATGTGAGTCCTCTAGTAGATAGAAAATATTTTCTACGAGACATTCCTCTATTACCTCTGAATCCAAACGATGGATTCCTTGCAGCAATTGGCATTCTAGTCTTGGGATGGCGATATCCATCACGGCTTCTATCATTCAATCTTTTAGCTGATTCTTTAGCTAATCTGAAATAATTCCATATTAGGAAGAAAAAATAATGTTTCAATGAAAACCAACATAAAGCTCATCATTATGAAAACTTCCATAATCCACAACTGCTTTTAGAATGTAGCCTATAAAATAATACAGCAAGTATGTGATG
This sequence comes from Coccinella septempunctata, assembly GCF_907165205.1. NCBI lineage: Eukaryota > Metazoa > Arthropoda > Insecta > Coleoptera > Coccinellidae > Coccinella > Coccinella septempunctata. Next base: position 36,112,619 of record NC_058189.1, on the reverse strand, counting down.
AAGTACCTTAAAATAGGTGTAATTTCAATTCCTTCATCTTGTGGAAATAAGCGACATAATTCTTCAGCTACCCTGGGTTCAATTTCTTGTCCATCTCTACCAATTTTGACTGGTTTACCGTCATTCCAAGGATTATACAAATGCATAGTGCTAGAGAAGGGCAGTTCTTTACGACATATCCAGTCAACCTTAAAAACTCCACCCAGTGCTTTAGCTGATAAACCTGGAGGAAGAACCCAAGAAATGGGTGGCACATCATGCCTAGATTCCCCATGTAGCCTAGCAAATCCTGCAAACTTTCCACTCTCTTTTACTGAAAAAACTAAAAGCACATTTCTAGATTCTCTAAAGGCTTTATTCAAGTTAGATTCATTTTGTGGAAGAGTAGACCAGACTCCTTTAGCTTTTGACAACGTTATATTCTCAGCATTATTTGATTTAATCACAAAAAAACGAGCGCCCTTAAATAAATAGTTCAATTTCGTCATAAAATCATATGACTTGGCTCTGTTATCTTTTGAACGAATCTTTTTATTGGGTGGAGAAGGACTCTTATCCCTGGATCGTTCTCTTTTGTGCTTCGTTCTTCTTCCTCTAGAGGAACCACTACTCACTGAGCTAATGCTTGGAGCACTAGAACTTTCAGAACTCGAAGAGGAAACATCACTTTCATAATTCACTTCATCTACAAGTTTTAAATCGTCACCCATTAAATCCAAATTGAGATTTTCATTATCTACACTTCCATTCTTAGTTTTTGAGTCCATTATCAATATTGTTTTATACCAAAAGAAAAAATTTGTTCAATCATTCAGTAGCATTATACTCAGAATTTTTTATTTTTCTTGTGGCGAAACATGCGAAAATTTATATTTTTTTCCAATTCCCTAGATAAACTTGATAACCAAACCCAACAAGCAACCAAAACACACTTCCATAGAATAATAACAACAATTTACAACACAGAAAAATTGAATGCATACTTCATCTGTCAAGAGAGTCAAGTGTCACTTATGTTTATCACGGTGTAAAAAATCATGACATTCATGACATTAGGCGCTTTCTTTTTGGTGCTTAGAGATCCTGGATCAGAGATATATCTCTGTCCTGGATATCTATCCAGAGACAGAGGTTGTCTCTGGATGTATCTGCGTTAGTGATATACTGATATCAGAGATATATATCTCTGACTGATAATATTTTAACTCAAAGATTATAGAGTACAAGATATTACATTAATAACTGTAATATCTTTGATAGACTATAGGATAATATTACATTAATAACTTGTGATATCTGAGATAGGAAGTCCAATGATACTCTCTCGTTTTATTTTGTTCAGCGTTGATATCGAATATCGATCAACAAGTTCAAATATGAACTTGCCCATTTTGTCAGCTGTTAAGAAATATTTGTGATTTAAAGTTTGATTTTCGTTGTAAGTTGTAAAAACAAATCTGTTAATACTTGAACACTATTCGAATAAGGGTTCGAAGGAGTATAAACTATTCTTCTTCAAGATAATATCCGTTTGCCAAATTGAATTCGTGAGGGGGGTAATTCAATATGATTTTAATGAAACAAAGTTGATTGGTCAAATGTCCAATACAGTTCTCTACAGGTGACGAATGAGTACACATGTTAGAAGATATTGCGGAGTTTATTTACTGTTTAAAGTGAAAAAGGATATTGAAAATTTCTGAAACAGACTCCACGTCCAGTATATAAAACGCTTAAAATTCAAAATAAGAAAAGAAAGAGCTTCCTTCCAATTATATCCGCAATCCGCGGATTGTAAATAAATCTGTAATTTCAATTGAAAATTCATACAACATACGATTATCTGCGATAACAACAAAAAGGAGATAAGATCGAAACGTGTTATCAGCTGGGAATTCCTCTGAAAATAAAATGAGTCAACAAAACGAAGAAGTACGTGAGACCCCACGAAATAACTACTAGAATGTCATCTACCAGTGACGAAGAATTTCATGGATTCAGTAATGGCCCGTAACACAAACATTGAAATTACCTGGCAGAGTATGAAGCGCACAACCAAGAAAAGGAAGATAAGTACCACAAACAATGTGGAAATACCTACAAGCAACCAGGCGCTTACCCAGAAAAGGTGTGTTGGGGGGGCTCAGCTAACATCCACTAAAAAAGGAAAATGTAACAAAATAATTTATTTCTTATAACTATGAAAAATTATGAAGAACAAATAGAAAAATTTTGAATTATGTCAGAATTGACTTGTTTTTAGTTATTAAATAAAATAAAACCTTGATTTATTGTAAATATAAATCTATAAAAAAGAAAAAACGAATGTTAAAAAGTTTACTAGTTTTTAGTTATTAAATAGAAGCTCCAAGCGCCTTGGGCCAGCATTAGCAAATCCGGTCACAACCATTTTTGTATCAATGACTCTCTAGTAATTTATGTGCATTAGCGCTAATCCATTCGAGCAGTTTTCTGCCATAGTGCTTCTGAAGGTCTTAAGTCTCCTTAAGGAAGAAAAACTGAGCTCTGTTTCTTCAGCTGTTGTTACGGGAAGTACACAAAATATTTGAAAAAATATGTACAAATTGGGGTACAAATCTTCGCAACATTTCTCAAGAGCTGAATGTGCTGGTGAAGGACATGATTCGGGATCATTCGGTGTTGAAGTGATCCACTTTTTTTCCATCTATTTAATTCACTGGAAAGAAGACCCTTGTCATAGTCTGGTTCATCAATACCAGATATTTCTTGTAGTATTTCACTGTCGGAAAGATTATTTAACGTTGCCGGAATAATGCACTGCAGAGAAAAAACTTTTTTGATAAGTGAGGAATATTTGGATGCCAATTCATTCACCCCGATTGCTCTAGAGAATTTTCCACCACCCACCCCGAAAGAAGGACCAGTTGACAGCACGAACAAAATTCTTGCGAATTACCTTGACATTCAGTAGATGGCTGTACTTGTAGCTTCATATAATAATGTTATTGGCCTTTTTCTTATTTTACTTGAACAATACTTGAAAGTTCTATGTGCTGAATTATCATGAGGGACACTTTTTTCTCTTGCATATTAGGGTAGTAAAATCTAAAACATGGTTTAAGTAACAGTTCCTGAAAATTTCATCTTTTTGGCGTGAAGGGAAAAGAAATAGCTGAAAATTCAAGACGAAAAACAGTTTTTTGTGAATAACCCACTTTAGGGCAAGGGTGTGATACACACAATATCTGCCATAAAAAAATGGGGTTCTAATTTGAAAAAATTGATTTTTCACGATTTTGTCATCCCTAACTTTGAAAGCGATTTTTTCACCCCCTGTATCATGATACATCAATCTTACATCTTGAAAAATGCCAAAAATGAAAATTTTCCATCCAAAAACCTCCAAGTTATTCTTGTTTCAGCGGAGCTCTATTTTCGATATTTTTTTTCGAATTTTCCCGCTCAGAGAGAATTTTCCAACCAAAACTGAAAAATGTTACATCAAAATAACATGAAATTTTCTAAGGAATCTATTTCTGCAATAAAAAAATGGTGTTCTAATTTGAAAAACGGAAGTTGACGTCATTTCCGGAAAAACCGGAGGTGCTCATGCCTTGAAAATATTTTCGATTTCATCAGCATCGTGAAATACTTATAAATGCTGAATTTCATGAAAATACGTTCAGTAGTTTCCCGTATAAATATGGGTGAGGTTCCTCGTGAAAGACCCTGTATAACCTACTACACAAACCATCCAGACAACACAGCCCACGCGGGAACTGCAGTAATAATGAAAGAGACGATTACTCACTATGAATTGCCAAAATATGAACTCGGCTATCTTCAAGCCACATCAGTGAATGTTAAAATGGCCAGCTACGATCTAACAGTTTCGCACAATATAGTTCGATCAATTCAAAGAATTGTTCGATACAGTATTGGGATCAAGACTCATAGTAGGAGGAGACTTCAATAGCAAACACACCCTTTGGGGTTCCCGCCTAATAACGCCGAAAGGTAGAGAGCTGGCTAAACTGATTGATACAGGACAAAAACTACACGTTCTTGTCGACTGGAAGTCCAACATATTGGCCCAGTGATCCAAAGAAAATACCAGATCTCCTAGACTTCTTCATTGTCAATGGTATATCATCAACGTATATGGAAATGAAATCGAGCTACGATTTGACATCTGATCATTCCCCAATAATTGCATCACTAGGAACGTTTGCTCTGGACAGAAAGACCAAGTCAAAATTACATAACAGAAGAACTAATTGGGATGACTACCGAAGCAAAGTGGAGCAACAAGTAGGTAAATTTATCACTGAGTCTCAAATATCCATCTGAAGTTGAAGAAGCACTAGCAATGTTAACGGACATCCTAAAACAGGCAGCTATTGACAGCACTCCAAAAGTGAAAGAATGTGGGTCGTCAGAATCAATACCTGTCGAAATTAAAAGATTGATTGCTGTGAAGAGAAAAGCAAGATCAAGATGGCAAAAAACACATGCTCCAGATGACAAAAAAATATTCAATCAGGCAAGCCAAGTTCTCAAAAATAAACTGAGGGACCAACAAGAAAAATCATTTGCTGAATATGTGGCCAGCTTGAACAGGTATGACAACACGATCTGGAAGCCAATCAAAACAAAAAATAAACCAAAAGAACAAGTCGCTCCACTAAAAAATCTCACCAATACAAACGGTAAATGGGCCAGAAGCGAGAAAGAGAAGGCGGATCTTTTTGCAGAACATCTTGCTAAAGTATTCACACCAAACGACCAAAGAACTGATGAAGAAATAGAAAAAGTTATTTCCAATAATCTTCCTGATATACCCAAAATAGAACCATTCAAATTGAGAGAAGTTCAAAAAGAAATCAGTTATCTGAACACCCTAAAAGCTCCTGGCTTAGACATGGTAACACCAAAAATGATTAAAGAACTTCCTAAAAAAGCAGTACAATTATTAACATATATATTCAATGCAATAATAAGACTGAATTACTGGCCAAAAATGCTAAAGACAGCGGAAATAATCATGGTATTAAAACCAGGTAAAACTCCAAATGAAGTTTCGTCGTACAGACCAATAAGCCTACTACAGACGATATCGAAAATGCTTGAAAGACTCTTACTACACAGGATTTAAACAGACATTCCCAATGACGACTGGATTCCCTCCCACCAATTTGGATTCAGACAAGGACACTCAACGGTTCAACAACCTCACCGAATAACCAGAGTCATCAATGAAGCTTTTGAAAAAAAGCAGTACTGCACCTCAGTATTTTTAGATGTAAGTCAAGCTTTTGACAAAGTCTGGCATGCTGGGTTACTATATAAAATCAAAACTATTCTCCCTATAAAGTACTTCAGCATCTTGAAATCATATCTTACCGATCGAGAATTCAGAACAAAAGTAGGAGAGGAAACATCTAAAAATTATCCAATTGAAGCAGGGGTTCCTCAAGGAGGTGTATTGGGTCCGATCCTTAATGTGTTGAACACTTCTGATCTGCCAACATGTAATAACACAACAACAGGAACTTTTGCAGACAACAAGTAGGCTAGTAAGACGTCGTACAATAACGTCTCCGAGACGTCAATTCAAGTAGGCTAGTAAGACGTCACACAAAAGACGTCTGAATAACGTTATTCTTAGACCACTATGAGACTTTAGACTTATAATTTTTTCAAGGTTCAATATATATCGGACAGTTTGAATATAGATATGTAGATATGAAACGGAGGATAACGTCCGTTAAATTATAAATCGCTATATTCATATCCTTTAGATTCAAGGAAAATGAAATTATTTGCAGTCAAAAGCCTGAAAAAAATATGACTAGCTATCCTGTTCCATTTATCCTATGTAAATGCATGTGTCAACATGCATTGATAATTGATCTTTTGCTTCATTTCCGTTAGTACATAGTCTTGAAAATAACTTTTTCTGACACACTTTTTCATGATACTCAATACCAATAATACCAACATCTTACTTAGCCTCGACGGCCGTAATGGCAGCGCACTCGGCTAGGATGCCGGGGGTAGCGGGTTCGAATCCCGCCGATATCATAGATGTTTGTGGGTGTCTTGTACCTAGGATTTCAAATAACGTATGCTGATATGCTCGAACACAAGGCCAGGGGGAAGAACAAAAAACAATGTTGGTTTATGTTTCATTTTTATCCATGAAATTCTAAAATTTTCTGAAAAATACTGACGTCCTCAGTACGTAAGAAAGACGTACGCAAGACGTAAAAAGTACCGAATAATCGTCTTCCAAATTCGTCTTCAAGACGTCACCGTCAAGTCTTCAAGACGTCTTCAGGCTGTGACATATTAACGTCACCATAAGGTTTCACTGACGTCACTTAGTTGGTCACCATACGTCCGAACATGACCAACCAAAGACGTCTTGAAGACTAAAATTTCTACCTGGGGAGGATCCCATAATAGCAACCAAACTTGTACAAGAACATCTGAAACTAGTAAAACCCTGGGTCAACAAATGGAAAATAAAAATAAATGAAACAAAATCAAAAAATGTAGATTTCACCCTGAGGAGAGAACGATGTCCTCCAATCCATCTCAATGGTAAAGCAATACCACAAGCTGAAACAGTCAAGTATCTGGGATTCCACTTAGATACCAGACTTACTTGGAAAAAACATATTAAAAAGAAGAGAAAACAAGTAGATTATAACCAAGGAAATCTATTGGCTAATAGGAAGAAAGTCAAAATTATAATAATAATAATAATAATAATAATAATAATAATAATAATAATAATAATAATAATAATAATAATAATAATAATAATGTCTGGCCTGCCTGGCAGCTATCTGGTAGATGGCCTGCCAGGTAGCCATCGTAACGACGTAGACGGTGCAGCCAGCCACGCCTGCTGTCCGCAGTCCCATTCCTTTTTCCTCTCTCTTTCACATCCTTTATAGGGGTGCTCTTTCTGCTCTCATTTCTCTACCCCTCACCCAAACCGAGAAAGGGGAGCACAAACCCATGAAAATGGTGATAACGAGAAGCCTCGGAAACAAGTCGCTGCCTGGGGATCGTCAGGGCATGTCTGGAGCCGGCGCTGGACATGACAGCATGCGGGACGTCGGTGGCAGGATGTTGAGGAAGCGGGCTCCTGCTGCAAAAGAAGCTACAGCTCCAAAGCAACAACAGCAACCAACGAGTCCAATTCAATTGTCGACTCGAACCGCTGAAGGTGCTGCGCAGGATATTCAGCCAGTGCTCACCCAAGCGGGGTTAGTTAGAAAGCGCATGAAGTGGACAACGTCCATGAATGAAACTATTGTGCGCATATATAACTCCATCACGGGACTAGGGCAGAACACGAACAACTATAGAAAAAGGCTCCATGAGGAATTCTGCAACGCCTACCCAAATCTCAATGTCACTGAACAACGAGTGGCAGACCAGTACCGCGTAATTCTGAGAAATGAACTAATACCAACGGCCCGAATCGACGCAATCAAACGAGAACTTCAGCGTCCGCCTACAATAGAGAATAACACCAACACCTCTGATGAAATTCACATGCCGGGGCAACAACAGGCAGAAGAAACTGATACTGAAAGTCCATCTTGCAACGCAAGTGAGCCTGAACACCAGGACGATAGGAAAGAGCTCCACCGACAAGTTGACTCTGACATGAGGAGATACTTTGCCGAACTGGAAGGAACAGATCCTCTTCATCGAGTAGCACCTCCACGACTCAATACATCCAAGAAACTGTCACTTATAATCGACATCTTGAATAAGGACGTTTTACCTGAATACCTACAGAACGGAAGTTCATTGGAATATCTGCATCTAGTTTTTCACTGTGCAGCGCTAACGACAGCGAAAACCATGGGGGCAAAAATTCGCCGAACGAACAACGATGGTCCAAAATTACACAAATTACACGCGCCAGCATGGCAGAAACGTCTTCAACACAAAACAGAAAGACTAAGAAGAGACATTGGACGACTGACGGAGTACTTGAACGGGAATCGCGGAAGGAAGGTTGTGAAAGCTGCCAAAGAAATCATCGATAGAAACAGAACACACACCGAACGAGAGACAGAGAATGCTACAGCACACCATTGCCTTGACACTCTGAAGCAAAAATTAAGTCTGTATGCAGAACGCCTGAGGAGATATAAAAGCAATTATAGCCGGAAAAGAGACAATAATTCATTCGAAAAGTCCGAAGAATCTTTCTACCGGTCACTCACATCGTTGAATGGAGAAAATGGAAAGTTACCACCAAAGGAAGCCATTGAACAATTCTGGACCGAACAATTATCAACGAAACCTCAGTTCAATGGAAATACCGGATGGATTGAAGATGAAAAATCTGAAGCTATAAAATATGAGCCGATGCAGCATGACATGATCACAATTGAAGAAGTAAAATCAGCTATCAGAGGACTGCACAACTGGAAAGCACCTGGGCCTGATGGATTACAGAACTTCTGGATCAAGAAACTTTGGATCATGCATGACAAATTGACCTCCGCAATAAATGATGTCATTGAAAATCCTGAAAGAATGCCAGTATTCCTTACACATGGCACAACATACCTGTTACCTAAAGACCAAAGGAATACAGAAGACCCATCCAAGTACCGACCAATCACATGTCTTCCAACGATGTACAAATTAATCACATCGTGCATTTCGAACCGAATTTACAACCATTGCGAAAGGAATAACATCATCGCCATGCAACAGAAAGGATGCACCAAAGACAGCCGAGGGTGCAAAGAACAACTAATAATAGATTCAGTTATCTGCAATCAAGCGTTCTCCAAGCGAAGGAATCTTTACGCTGCGTACATAGACTACAAAAAAGCATTCGATTCTATACCTCACGAATGGCTCTTGACGATCTTGAAGATTTACAAGGTGGATCCCAATATTGTTAAGTTCCTTAAAAACGCCATGTCAACCTGGCGTACTAGTCTTCAAATGAAAGCAGCAGATTGCTCCATTACAACAGGACCTATTCCAATAAGACGCGGAATTTTCCAAGGAGACTCGCTGAGCCCTCTGTGGTTCTGCATGGCCCTGAATCCCTTGTCTCATAGATTGAATTCTACGGACTACGGATTCTCCATCAAGAGCGGCAGTAGAACTATGATGAAACTGAATCATCTCCTTTACATGGACGATTTGAAACTCTTCGCATCTACCAAAAAACAAATGCAACTGATGCTGAAAATGGTGGAAGGATTCTCGGAAGACATCAAAATGAAGTTTGGACTAGAAAAATGTCGACTGCTAAACATAACGAGAGGGAAAATGGAAGATGGTACGTTCAAACTCAAGGAAGGTGCAGAAATTGAAGCATTGAAGGAAGGAGACACATACAAGTATCTAGGCATAAAACAGGCAAGAAAAATCAATCAGACCCAGATGAAGAAAGAATTAACGGAGGAGTTTACCCGAAGATTGAGAAGGATAATGAGAACTGGTCTTAACAGCAAGAACCTGATAAAAGCGATTAACACCTACGCTTGCTCGGCGCTGAGCTATTCATTTGGTATTATCTCTTGGACGACCACCGATTTAGCAGCTTTACAGAGAAAAATACGGACGATGCTGACTAAACACAATAAACATCACCCCAAAAGCTCAATAGAACGGACAGAGCTGCCACGACATCTTGGGGGTAGAGGAATTGTTGATTTGTCCAACCGTATGTCCCAGGAAATTGAAGGACTCCGAAAATATTTCTTGAGCAAGGCAGCTTCGTCAGAACTCCATCGAGTAGTTTGTGTTGCTGATACTTCCACACCGTTAAAGCTACACCAGGATCACTTGGAAACCGTCGAACACTCTGCAGAAAGTAAAATGCAGAAACTGATTGGCAAACCTCTGCATGGGAGGCACCAGAATGAGGTCAACCATGATTACGTCGACATATCTGCGTCGAACTACTGGTTGACTTCCGGAAGGTTGTTTCCTGAGACAGAGGGCTTCATGCTCGCCATCCAGGATCAGGTGATTCCAACAAGAAATTACATGAAATACATCGCCAAGGATGCCTCAGTGGCGGACGATAGCTGTCGTTATGGCTGTGCGACACATGAAACTATCCAGCACATCACCGGGGGATGTCAGAAGTTCGCGGGCACGGAGTACAAAAATAGACATGATGCCGTTGCCAAGATTCTTCACCAAGAATTGGCACTGAAACACCAACTTCTGAGTTCGAAAAAGGTTCCTTATTACAATTACCTTCCAGATGCTGTATTGGAGAATGAACATCACAAGCTCTACTGGGATCGCACGGTTCTCACAGACCGGAAAATAACCCACAATAGACCAGACCTCATATTGCTCAATAAGGATGAGGACAGAGCACTATTCATCGATGTGGCGATTCCAAATAATAACAATCTTCTAGATAGGCACACTGAAAAAATTTCAAAGTACAGAGATCTCGAGGAACAAACCAGGAGACAGTGGAAGCTGAAAGATATCAAGACCATCCCTATTGTCATATCATCTACAGGCCTGATACCGAAGAAACTGCTAGAGAACTTGAGGAAGCTTCAGTTGGACGAAAGTATCTATAAAGTCATGCAGAAGGCGGTACTGCTGGGAACGACGAGAACTGTACGCAAGTACATGGGAAATTCAGAGGAACACCGTCTGCTCCGACAGGAAGTGCGTGTGGAGCAGGAATCCAACCTACAGCAGGGAGGCGAGGAGCGACCCGGATCCGACCGCCACCACGAGCCCGAAAACCTGGAAAGGGCTCCAACAGAGCTTAATCCTTTTGATATCTGAGATATCTGGGATAAGTGAATTTTCCTCTGGAGAGGAGTGTGAAAGCCGCAAGGCTGAAGTCATAATAATAATAATAATAATAATAATAATAATAATAATAATAATTATTATTACCGCACGGGGGTACTACTTAGTAGTATACGGGTGTGACAATCCCGCGGACCCCGGTCACTCTCAGCCGATGTCGGAAAGAAATCAGCTAAGCCTCGGAAAACAGTCGCTGCCTGGGGATCGTCAGGGCACGTCTGGAGTTGGTGCTGGACGTGACAGCATGCGGGACACCAACGGCAGAACGCTGAGAAGGCGGGCGCCTGCCACACAAAAAGCTACGCCTTTAGACGAGGAGGACATCGACGAGGAGAGAGTTCAGGTTGTCGGTCGCATAGGGATTCAAAGCTCGCAAGAGCACCCCGTAGTCGGAACCGGCAGCCGAAACAGAACAGCACAAAGGGGACGCCACAAGTGGACGCCCGAGCAGCATAGCCTGCTGTCTGCGCTATACAGAAGATCAGGACCCGACAGAAGGGGATACATGAATAGGCTGCATGGTCTGTGGTGCGAAAATTGTCCAGACCTCAACTACATGACGCAGCAAAACCTGAGAGATCAGATCAGTCATCTCAAAAGAAGAGGAATCTTGCAGCGGCCTCGAGAGCAAGGAGGGTTGAAACAACAAGCTGAGGAGCAGGTGACAGATGCTTTGAGCCAACATCAGCAATTGACGGTTGACATAACTCAAGAACAAGCTGTAGCCCTTTTGAGTGATATCGCGGGCCGAACCAGGACTGGTACACGCTCCAACAGGCCAATAACGGAACATGTGAGAGATGTTCCAGATATAGAACGAGCTGAAGAGCAGGTGACAGATGCTCCAGACCAACAACACCAAGCGATGACTCACAGAAGTGAAGCTGTAGCCCTGGAAGCAAGGCCAAGAACGGAACAAGTGAGAGAAGTTCCAGAGATAGAACTAGCTGGAGAGCAGGTGACAGATGCTCCAGACAGACAGCAACAAAGGCCAAGGACAGTGAGAGATTCATCAGAGTTAACCGACACTACAAAAGAGGCTTTTGAGGCTGCCGTTGGAGACCCACTGATCAAACCCACCCGGATAAAATCAAGACACAAGGCTGAAGATCTAGCCGTTTTGAATAGCATCATTCAAGATCATCTTAACGAGACCTGTTCACTGGAAGAGGTGGAGGCTGCAGTGAGAGCAGCCGCTTATCTACTATGTCCACCGAAAAGTGCAGCTGCGAATAACAATAATAAGCATAGGAAAAGGCTAAATCGACTTGACATCAAAATAAAATCAATGAGGCAGCAGGCATCTTGGTACCAATGTGTCATAGATGTTATGAAAGGAAAAACTAAACCGAGCAAGAGAATGAGGGAGATGATTGAGGAGCTTCGTGCTATACATGGTACCGTTAACTTGCCCACAGTCCATCTACTGAAGCAGAAAGCTGTAGATAAAATAAGATCACTTGCAGCAGCACGAAAGAAATTGATAAGGAGAAAAAGATGGATCGAAGATAACAACACCTTCACCGCGGAACCATCGAAATTATTTCAACCTCAACAGCAAGAGGTGCAAAACCCACCATCACCTCAGGACGTCGAAGAGTTTTGGAAAAGCCTGTACGAACAACCAGCCAAAACCAGGGATACTCCAGCACTTCCCAGATTCCAGCAGATGTGTAATCAAACCCTACAGCAGAACGACGAACTTTCTGAAATATCAGCCGAAGATATTAGACAAGCCCTTAAGAACAAGAATGATTTCACAGCACCCGGACCAGACGGTATTCAGAACTACTGGTGGAAGAGCTTTCCGGCTACACATAAACACCTGGCAAGATTATTCAGCGGAATGCTGATTCGCCGTGAGCCCATTCCTTCATGGTTGGTGGAGGGTAGGACAGTGCTGATACCAAAATCAGGGGACTTAGGGCAACCCAAGAACTATCGCCCAATCACTTGCCTCAATACACTGTACAAGATACTCACAAGTGTTATTCAAGATCGAATTCTGAGGGTTATTGGACCAGTGTGGGGCAGTATCTACGAACAGAGGGGAGCAAAGAAAGGAGTGCAAGGATGCAAGGACAACTTGCTGATCGACAAGAGCGTATGCCTAGACGCCAGACATTACAAGCGCGACCTACATACATCATGGTTAGACTACGCGAAAGCATTTGACACCTCGCCGCACGACCTGATCATACGGCTATTAAAAATGCTGAAAGTCCACCCTAACATCATCCATGCGATAGAAAGCATCATTGCGTTGTGGAAAACGAAGTTTGCCATCCGAGCAGAGGGACGAACCGTTTATACGGGATGGGTGAGGTACAGAAGAGGAGTGTTCCAGGGAGATTCGCTAAGCCCGTTATTATTCTGCATAACACTCATGCCACTATCAATTGAGCTGAGGGCAAGCAAAATAGGATACAAGGCCGGTCCACCAGGCAGAAGGAACCACCTGATCTCCCATCTTATGTATGTGGACGACTTGAAACTCTACGCTCCCTCCAGGACCGCACTACAGCAACTATTGAATATCGTTTCCGAGTACACCTCTGCAATGGGAATGTCATTTGGTTTGGACAAGTGTGCTGTTTTTCATCTCCGCAGGGGAAGGGTTGATGATCCAGGAGAAGATATCCAACTGGAAGACGGAATGACTTTTCGACGTCTGGAAGACGGAGAAACTTATAAGTTTCTCGGGATGAAACAGAGAGGAGTACTGGAGACAACCCAGATAAAGGACGCCTTATCAGCCAGCTACAAGAAGAAGCTGAGAGACATCTGGAAATCACAGCTGTCAGGAAAGAACAAAGTATCAGCTACAAATATGCTAGCCATCCCGATACTTACCTACTCTTTCGGGGTGGTAAACTGGACGGTGAACGAACTCCTCGATCTTGATAGGTCAACAAGAAAAACGATGAACATGAATCGTAGCCTTCACCCAAATAGCTCGATTCAGAGGATATACCTTCCCCGAAGCCAGGGGGGTAGAGGATTGCAATGTTTGGAATATCAACACTATCAACAAACATTGGAAACAGCAGTAAGGGTCCTAAGAAGTGAAGATCCGCTTCTGAAGTTTGTAGCTCAGCATGAACTCGCGAACCACGGAGCCTTCCTATTCCGAGCTGCACAGAGAGCCTTGGAGAAGCTCGGTATAACCGGCGTGTCGATAGATCCTGAGCGTGCAGGAGCACCGATCACTCAAGCGGACCAAAGAAGGCTAGCAAGACTGATCCGGAAGTCTCAGTCGAATACATTACTCGAACATCATATGAGTAAGAGCCTGCACTCCATATTTTTCAGGAGTTTAAAAGACCAAGATCTGTCGGAAGAATTGTCTTTCGCCTTTCTTAAGTCGGCTAGCCTTAAGTCAGAGACGGAGGGATTTGTGATGGCGTGTCAGGATGGAGTAATAAATACCAGATGGTATAAAAAGAACATCATGAAAATGGACACCCCAACAACGTGCAGAGCGTGCCATAGTCAACAAGAAACGATTATGCACATTCTTTCCGCCTGCAGAGTCCATGCTCCATCGGGGTATATAGAGAGACACAACGCGGCACTCCGAGTTCTCTACTTCCATCTGAGGGCGGCATATGAGATAGACAAAGAACCGGTGCTACCATATGTGCCTCTGGAGATTGAAGCGGTTGTCCAGAACGAGAAAGCTCGAATATACTGGAACTATCCTGTCTCAACAACGCGGCAGATCAATGCAATAAAGCCAGACATACTTCTTTTGGACAAAGAGCTGAAGGAATTGTTCGTCGTGGAATTCTCATCCCCTGCAGAAAACAACATGGTGATGAAGGAAGAGCAGAAAAGGCAAAAATACAAAGATCTTGTTTTCGAGCTTGGAACTATGTACCCAGGTCATAAAGTCAGGATGGTTGTACTAATCATAGGATGTCTCGGAGGAATGAGAGCCAACTACGTGGAAGAATTGAAGATTATTCCGGCCTGCAGACCTTGGGCCGAGATACTAGCGCACAGAATGCAGAAGGCGGTGTTGCTTGGGTCACTGCATATCATCAGATCCCATGAACTCTAGATGCCACTTGCAGCTCATCTCTTTTGTTAAGGGACGCTGCAAGGGCCGGACGAAGAACTTCTCCGTCGAAAGTGTGAGGGGTTTTTAGTGAGTAGCCAAACAAGATCTCGGAGTCTCACACAACCTAGAGTGCGGACCCTCTGGGCGCCCATAAAGGGTTTTCCCCTCACACGAAAGGAAAAAAAAAAAAAAAAAAAAAAATAATAATAATAATATATTTCGTGCTAGGGAAAATACACATTTCTTGCACATGTCAAAAAGAACAATATAAAACAACACAAGTTGTACACAATGTAGGTATAATAAAATACATACACAAAAATACAAAAAAACTGCAATTAGGAAGAAACCAACCGAAAATCGAATTGCAAAAATTCATCAACACTATAAAATGCTCTCTCCAAAAGAAAAGACTTCATCCTCCTCTTAAACAACTCAACGGGCAGCGCGGCAAAGGAGAGCGGCAACCTATTGTAAAACTTCACCGACAACTGAAATGGGCCCTTCTGTGACTTCGCCAGACGACAGAAGTCTGGTCTGATTAAAGATCTACCGCGAGTGGGATAATCATGATAATCACCATTCAGTGTCAGGTCACTCCTATTCCTGTGTACGAATAACAATGATTCCAACAGGAAAATGCATGGAAAAGTTAAAATGCCATGAGTGATAAACGCCATTCTACAATCGGCGCGATAACCAAGGGAAGCAACAACCCTCACCGCCCTCCTCTGCAACGCAAAAATCCTTGTGCGGGACGACGAATTACCCCACGCCAACACAGCACACCTAAGGTGGGACTCAATCGCTGCAAAATACGCAGTCCTAAGCACACCAGACGATAGACGGCTGGACATATTTTTCAAGAGAAAGATATTTCGGCTCAGTTTAACAGCGAGGCGATTTTCATTGGAAAATAAAATTCTTTTGTACAAAACAATTATAATTCCGATTTGGGCGTATGGACTTGAAATTTGGGGATGCGCAAGCAAGTCAAATATAGACATCATTCAAAGATGCCAGTCCAAGATTTTGCGATTGATAGCCAATGCACCATGGTATGTCACCAACCAAACACTCCATGATGATCTGAAAATACCCTTTGTCCAGGATGTCATAAAAACAAGAAGTAGAAACCACCACTCTAGATTCGAAGTAAACACAAATATCCTTCTACAACCCTTAACACGACACAACGAAGTGAGAAGACTGCAAAGGAAATAGCCAACTGACCTAATGGAATATTAAGAGATTCTCCCAATGGGGGAAACCTCTTCATGTTATGTTCTCTATATCATGTACAATTGTTAAAAAATTAGCTCATAGAATTTGTATTCTGATTGCTGATCAACAAATGCTTGGAAAAAAAATGTCAAATATATTCAGTTGACGGAAAGGGAATTTTCACTATATCTACTCAGGAAGAATATTTGAAGAACAGACTCGAATAGATTTATGTATTTCTGATACATTACGTATTTCCAATACAGTTTCTTTAAAATATTGCTGAAGTTGCCATAAAACTTATATCCGTTCCGAATGTTCATTCATCTGATTTGGTTATGCCTCAAATTCCAACAACACCGAATACTTAGCTGTAGTTCTTGTCCATACGGAAAATATCGAGATTTGCGAAATCGAGTTTTTGTTCGCAATAACGCTTATTATAGAACCCAAAATCCCAATTATTGGATCTAACGAATATAACAGGAGATATCGTATAGTGCAATTTGCAGTTTTTGAAAAATATGTCATTTCGAAGGTGAAAATCTAAACAAAGGAAGATAGTCTCACGAAATTGCTTGGAATGGATTCAACGTATTCGAAAACGTTGCATACCAAATATTCGGATATTTGTTTACGAGAAAATCGACGTTTTGGTTTTTTCAATTTTTATTTTCGAATTCACTTTGAACGGCTCTCTGGAGTGCAATTCCTTATTGAACCATGAACTGTTTGGTTTTCTGGAATCTACAAAACAAGTTGTATGCACTCAATATCCAAGGACAGTAGTTGGACAACTTGGTTTTCAGACAGAAATGTAAATAGGTCTTTTTACGGGGGTAATTATTGACCCAGAAAAATCGCGATTTTCGAAATCGAGTTCTTATGCTAGGGTGGAAACTTTGGCAATGCTGATCATAGAACCGGAAATCCCAATTTGATCAGGCCAATATAACAAGAGATATCGCAGATTGAAATTTGCGGTTTTGAAGGATGGAAAAGAACGAAGTCTGTGGGCGGCATTACACTGCTTAGGAGAAAATCGAATTTTTTGTTTTTCCATCTTTCAAGTGCAATTCTTTATCAAACCATGAACTGTTTGGTTTTCTGGAATATACAAAACATCTTGTATGACGATTATTCTAGAGTAAGATCCCAGAGCGACCAGATATAACTTATTTTCACACAGATGAAACTTTAGGATCTCAATAGAGTCTCATATGTGCTTTGAATACCTGCGAACTTGTGGATCTTGCCTAGTGAAACCTGGGTATATACCAGGTGGCAAAGGTAACTAAAAATAAGTGTTACTTAACTTATTTTCACATGGCTGATTTTTATAATGTTTCAAAGAATAATATTCTGAACTTATATTTTATAGTGACACACACATTCCATGCGCCAAAACTCTTGCCAGACGCTTTGAAGCTGCACGGAGAATAAATGTACTTTACTTATTTTCTTCTCGATCTTATGATATAGGCATCCTAAACTCCTATTTTCCAAAAAAAAATTGGATCAACCGAAATTTCGATTATCCGAAATCACTTTGGTCCACATTATTTCGGATAATCGAGACTGTACTGTACTGCAATCGATTGATGCCAAACCTGGCATCATCTACGAAAATATAAAAGAATTATTCGTTTAATAAGAGGCATGCCTGTCCATTAATGTTTTAAGAATTCGAAAGAAAGTACTGCCTGATTGTAGTCATTGTATCTGAATTAACAAGGAACTATGAATGCAGTCAGTTAGTTTATTGTGTATAAGTATGTGCTGTGTATGTACAAGAGTTGATACTCTTAGGTATGTGCCATGTGCGCGCAATGTATTCATTTATTTTTTGTGCAGCAACCTCCTAAGACTCCGGTTATTCTCAGGGTACGACATTTTTTCTAGACGGTACATTTCGGTACAAACACATAAAAAAAATGTGCAATTTCAAAAGTGGGGGTGAGCATCTCTACAACCTCTCCAAACTGAAAACCGTATTTTCATCATTTTAGCTAGAGGCAAAAAATTTTTTTTCAATGGTACATTTCAGTACAAAACTGTAGCATCAAAAGAAGTGAAAAATTTAAATTGGATGGGGGGGAGGCTGGAGTCGCTGGAGACATAGACAGAAAAGTGCTTGAGAGAGAGAAGGCGAAGGAACAGTTTTTGATAAAGAGGCTGGGCGAGCGTGATCGAGAGATACGTCAGCCAAAGTATTGAGTTATTAGACTGAATGTCCATTTTTAAGTTTGTACTTCCGCAATGAAAAAATTAGTGAAAATAACTTTTCGACAAATACATATTGTATTGAAAAATAAACAACTATAAATACGAGCCCTCGTACTAGCCAGTTGTCCTGACAATTGTTATAGTCCGGGAGACAGGGTCTTTTTTTCAAGGAATTTCATCCCGGCTGAATTTAATACTGTAGGTTGTAGTCACGTTGAAAATTACGAAACCGATCGTCAGCTTCAATACCATCGGTGGGTGCGGGCGTGGGAGGCCGCGGAACTCGGGAAAAATGCAAAATTTCAAGTGATTTTATCCCGGCTGAAATTTTCTATATGTAATATTGATGTTAATTAGAAACATAATAGTGAAGTCAGCCGATCGGCGGAGGGTGGAAAATACGTCAGTCGAGCGCGTAAACTTGGGAATATTTGAAAATCAAGTGATTTCATCCCGAATGAAAACACCTCTATATGATTTCTTACATATATGTATGGAAATATAAAAATGACCGTCAGCTGCGTGCCTAGCGGGTGAAAGACCGCCAGTCTTTCCTGTTGCCACAGGAATATGACTTTTTTAGTTAGTCTATCTTCTTTTACAATAAAATATAAGGAACAGAGAATATGAAAAAAATTAACATAATCTTCCCAAAACAGAACATAAAAATTTCGACAAGGGTCCAACTTGGTCACAATATTTATTGGCAGTCTTTGCATATTGGCTACATTGGTGGGTTGTCTTTCTTTGGTGGGCATAGTTTACACGTCTTACGTTAAGGAACTATATTTTGTCCATTCTTGGGATGGCATATAGGGCTCAAAACTCGTTTCAGCGTCATAACTAATTCATTTGGCAAATGAGGGTTAAAACCCGTCTTTGGCTTTTACAGTCTCTCTGAGTCGACGAACTCGATGTTCGTTTACCTGCAGTCGTTGGCTGATCGTTTTTCGACATTTTAGTTCACAAAACCTAAAAGAAACGAAATCAGCGTCAATTTATAACACAAACGTGGACGCGCGCGGTCTTACAGACCGCACTCAAAATATAATGTGAAATTACTCACGCAACATTCAGCCGGCGTAGTAACCTTCACTTTCAGCGTTCGTTTCGCCACTGAAACCAAAGATAAAATAAGATACTCTATGCTAAAGCCGAAGCCAAAGATAATGGAGTAACTCTATAATCTTTGACCGAAGCTACTGAAACCGACCGAAAGAGGATAGCACGAGAATCACAAACTACAAGCTGCCTGTGAGACCGCAAATCCATAGTTAAAGGTTAATATATAAGGGGAGATTCCTTGGACCCTGTAGAGAACCTCTACCAAACATTAGATCTGTATACAGGGGGAATTGTCTGGGACAGCCTGTTAGAATAGTGAAAAAAACGATAATTGTACATACTCGGGCGTGTCAGATTAAGATACTTATATGTGGTTAATTACATTTTGAAAAGTATACATTCTCTTAATCTGACAATTGAAGCGTGGGGAGGGCGCCAAACTTGCAAATAAAAAAACATCACGTGAACATTCTCGAGCGCGGTGGCGTTTTTTCTTATTTTGACGCTAATGATTCAAGAATAACGGAAAAATTATAATCGGACAGTTTGAGCAAGCCGAAACAATAAAAATTGGCCATAAAGGTGAAAAAAGCAGTTTTTTGAATTATCTCCTTTACTGGACTTCAAATTGTTTTTGCATTCATTATAAAAGTTGTGTAGAGTATAACATCATCATCATCATTTATTTTGCCTATTGGAATTACAATCCTAGGACACGTCAATTTATTACTTTTACAAAAAGCAAACAGAGAAAAACAAAACATTAACATTTACACATACAAACAATAAAAAAATCAGAAGCATGCTCTCATCCGAGATCATCAACCACAATCATTTCCCGAAGCTCACCAACATCGTAGACAGCTTTAGTTTTCAAAAGGTTTTTGAGAGCTGTCTTAAATTTGCCCATCTGTAAGGTGCTGAGCGACAATAGCAGGATATTATATAATTCAATACCGGTACACATCGGAGACCTCTTCATGAACTCATGTGAAGCGGGTAAATTCCTAACCTTGTGCCGATTTCTTGTGGGGTAATCATGAACATCAGAGTGTCGAACATGAGTATCACGGGAGGAGTGGATATGACACTTAAGCCTCAGAATGAACATAGCTGGGATCGTTAATATACCGGTGGTGCCAAATATCGGCCTACATATTTCTCTGCAAGAAATATCATAAATAAGCCTCAAGATTCTCTTCTGTTGAATGAACATCCGACGGGCCCCAGGCAACATACCCCAAACACAAATCCCATAATTTAGCTGGGGATGGACATTTTCTACAAATTTTGTCCGAGGCAATTTTTTCTACGTTCAAACATTTTTGAGATAAGAATTTGGCGATGGATGTACATTAGACTGGGTTTTTATATTGACCTTTTGCATGTGTGGCTAATCTTCTCGCCCTTATCACTTTAACCCGAAAACGGTGAAGAGTATTGTAACGCCTTTTTCTCGGTGTACTCGAGCGCCAGCTATTCTTTAAGGGAAAATAGCAAACCTACCCTGGTAGCTACTAGCCGAAGACAAGGTTCCTCGGTGTCTGGGGTGTTAGCGACAACCAGTGAAAGTCAAAATCAACGCACACAAATTATATTTGTCGACTCGTACAAAGAAACACAAATGGCACTATTATAAAATTCGTACAGTGAAAGACTCGAGATCAGTGAATTTACAGGGCAAAACGGACGGAATGAAACAGGATCCGATCTCAAACGTTATACGGGGTTTACGGACGTGTTCGCCAGCCAGAACCTAAGACGCACACTTAACGGACAGGTATCGGACTTCAGCTAGGTTAGGGGATGAAACAAGACGGCAGAGATTCCCGACAGCTCACCCCTAGATGCGTTCTTCACCCCCTGAGTGTCCACGCCAGCGGGGTTCTTCGATAACAGCAGTGGTGAGCGTCGGACAAACGAGGGAGGAAAGAGGGTTGGCCACTCCAAAGTGCTTTCCGCACCCCCTGAGTATCCACGCCAGCAGGGTGCTTCAGCAGTAGGGCGGTTATCTTCCAATTCAGGATGTTTTATACGGTGCGACATCGTTTTTCAGAACTGAAAACAGAATAGAAACTGCGCGGAATGTTTACAATACCGAACGATGTCCGAATCCTGAATTGGAAACTGAAAATATTTCTCTCAAAAATTAATTCAAAATAAAATCACTTGAAATGAAACTAAAAGGAGTATTCTAAAATGGGGGGGTAGGTTTGAAAACTACCCTCTCATTACAGTATGTAAAATTTCTTCAGACAAAAGTGGTATAGAATTTTTTTATATACAACTTTCATAATGAAAATAGAAACGATTAGAGCTACAGGAAAGGAGATAAACTGAAAATATGTCCTTTTATCATCTTCAAACTGTCAGATTAAGAAAACCTCCTGATTAGTGTCAGATGAATGGGTTTTTTTTGCATTTTTGAATGATCACTGTGACCTTGCGTCACGTCCGAACTGTCAGTCTCTTGAAAAGTACCTTCCTTTGGGTTCAATCAACATATCCTTTAAAAATCTGACACGCTCGAAAAAAATTTTTCTACAAGCGTGCGCGATCATCCTTTACCCACATGCCTTTTAAGTTGCAAAAAGTCACTTTTGCAAAAGGTGTGGGAAAAACGCCTGCTATTTCTTCGTCTGCAGGTTGCAGACGCTTTCCCCTTCGCTGAAAGTGCATAGATCATAGAAACTTTTTTCTTTCTACCATCTAATCTTCGAAATACACTAGGTCTCCACTACACTCGAGTTAATCCCGATTTAGCATCGTCGGCTCCTCTACTATATACCACTGCATCAGATGCATTTCATCTTTGGGTTGATTTTTTTGTGTTCAGCAACTGATGTAAAGTCTTCAACCTTTGGCCAAAGAAGATAACCAACATTAACTCTTCCCAAGCAACTGCATATTTATTATGTGTCAATAATTTAATTTTCTTCTATAGCAAAAATGAATATATTCAAAATCTGATCTCTTGCCCTTTCCATGCAAATAACTAGATTTAGAATCCCCAATCAATTTGTACCAAAAAAAATTCGCGTTGCAAATACAGTGACTATATAAAGTCACTGTAGTTGCCAAATAAGCGATACGCCTTCTGGTGGCAGCTAGAGTAACCCGAGTGTGGCTGTCACCATGGCCGGTAGGTGATAAAAGGATAATCATTGCACCAAGCAACGGCCTTATAACATATATCCCGTTTTAGACACATACGCGGAGATACAGGGTGTTCAACGTCGTATTTGAGCAATATCTAATGAGTGTGGTCAGTTATGTATAAACCTCTGAGTAACGGTTTTTGGTCACATCTGAGTATTTTTGAGTGCTCAATTCAAAAAACATGAAGAACTCCGAAAAAAATTGTACAAAATGACAGAAAAACTTCAATGTTCGAGTTTTTTTCTTTTCAGTTGCCAAATTGAATTTCATTTTCTGAATGTACCTACACAATTTTCGAAAAATTTCCGTGAAGACATTTTTCCATAAATCGAACACAACTTTTTTTTAACATGTCTACAGCGAAAAAACATTTCATCCGAAATTGTTGAAATGTTTCCCGACTTTACTTCCTTTTTTACTTAACACGAATATAAAAGCAGAAACAGAAAATTTTTCAATGAAATTTAGTTGGCTGGCTTTGAGGTACATATTACCCTCACCTGTCGAAGTAAATTGAAACTAATCTAAGGATATTAATTTTCGTTACCAAGCAACGGCAATTTACAGAATTTGACAGTGCATTCGAATTACCGTTGGTTGGTAACAAAGGGATATATCTAAGATGTCTAAAACACTGGTGTGTGCACTTGTCACTTTTTGCAAGCATCAACATTTCAGAAAATCGGGGATATGGGATCAGTTTCGTGGCGGCGCCACCATGTCATTTGCTTCGTTCTATCCTTGTTCTACCAAAGGAAGTCCAATGATACTCTCTCGTTTTATTTTGTTTTGCGTTGATATCGAATGTCGATCAACGTCCAACGAGTTCAAAATATGAACTTGAACTGGTGCATTTTGTCAGCTGTTAAGGAATATTTGTGCTTTACAGTTCAATTTTCGTTGTAAAAACAAATTTTTCAATATTTCAACACTATCGAATAAGGGTTCGAATGAGGATTTACTGTTCTTCTTCAAGATTATTTCCGTTTGACAACTTGAATTCGTGAGGGGGGGGGTAATTCAATATGATTTTAATAAAACACATTTAATTGGTCAAATATCCAATATATTCAGTTGACGGAAAGGAAATTTTCACTATATCTACTCAGGAAGAATATTTGAAGTAACAGACTCGAATAGATTTATGTATTTCTGATTCTCAATTCATGCTCACAATTCACATTACATATTTCCAATACAGTTTCTTCGAAATATTGCTGAAGTTTCCATAAAACTTAGCTATATCGGTCTCGAATGTTCGTTCATCTGATTTGGTTCTGCTTCAAATTCCAACAACACCGAATTCTTAACTGTAGTTCTTGATTGTCCATATGGGAAACTGAACTTACTGACTTACTCAACGACATGTTGAATAAATGAATGTTCTACACCCCTTTCTCTATAATAATACATTTTCACACACCAATAATAATTCTAAACAGCGCTGCCTACAGTGGAAAAAACGAAACTGATCCCATATCCCCACGAAATTAAAAACACAATCGAATCAGTGAATACACCAGAGTTTTAGACATCTTAGTTATATCCTTAGATTAGTTTCAATTCACTTCCACAGATGAGGGTAATACCACAAGGACGTGAGTTCTACTCCCAACAAAGTTTAATCGAAAATTTTTTTTTTATAAATTCATATTACCATCTGGAATGTTTCGACAGCTCAATTAAAAAATTTCTGGCCTCAAAGGCCGACCAGTTTTTTTTGATTATGTTAGGGGTTGTTTCGAGATATTTGGACGGCTGCAGTAAAGAAACGGTTTGATATTTTTCGATTCTGTTTTCATATTCGTGTTAAGTATAAAAGGAAGTATAATCGGGAAAGAGTCCAACAATTTATATTTCACTGTAGACATATGAATAAAAAGTGTAGGATTTATGGAAAAATTTCTTCACAGAAATTGTTCAAAAATTGCGTTCATTCAGAAAATGAAATTCAATTTGGCAACCGAAAAAAAAATCACAAACATTGCATGTTCTCCGCCATTTTGTCATAAAATTTTCGGAGTTCTTCATCTTTTCTGAATTAAGTACACAAAAATACTCAGATGTGACTAGAAACCGTTACTTTGAGGTTTATACATAACTGACCACAATCATTAGATATTACTCTTATACGACGTCGAACACCCTGTATCTTGCTTATGCGTCGAAGACGGGGTATATTTCATAAGACAAATATGATTCTTCCGGTGTCATATACTGACCATATATATGTTTGTCCAGTTTATATTGAAACACCCTGTATACACTTAATTAAATCCACCAAGTGAAATGTTCTTATATTCACATTTAGTCTATTCAAACAACAAAACACGCATCCAAACTCAACACTCAAAAACGATATACTTTTGAGTTTGAGGTTATGAAAACAATAACAACATAGAACATAGTATAGTTATTGCATTATTAATTTATTATTATTAATATCTTTGATAGTTCCGTAACTGCGCACCCTAGCGCTTCAATCATATTTTGCAACGCCATGTTTGACTTCATATTTTCCGAAGTAATTTGACATTGTTTTGAAATACGTAATTTCTGAGACTTTTACGTAGAACGTACAACAAAGCGCTGATTTGTAATCCAAAAATGTTTTGACAATAGTTTCAACCCATAGACCTATAAAACACATGTGTTTAATATGTCTATGTTTCAACCTCACATTATCTCATGTGTGGAATGTGTCAAATTTTCATGGCCAACCGGCGAGTTCTTTAATAATAATATCTCCTTCCATGGGAAGGAGATACATAAAAGTATCTGTGCATAAAACAGGCAAGAAAAATCAATCAGAGCCAGATGAAGAAAGAACTAACGGAGGAGTTCACCCGAAGATTGAGAAGGATAAAGAGAACTTGCCTTAACCATAGACCTTAACAGAGAGAATCTGATAAAAGCTATTAATACCTACGCTTGCTCGGCGCAGAGCTACTCATTCGGTTCTTGGACCACCACCGATTTAGCAGAGCTATGTGAAGCTGGCACCCCCAAATGGGGTGGAGCCCAAATGCGAATTTTAAAACAAAAATTCCAGGGTCGTTTGTCCATCGTAGGTCCATGTTTGTCCACCCTTTTTTTCATTTGTCCAGGCACCGTTTGAAAGATAAGGGAAAAAAACTTTTTTCGGTGCATTTTCTGAGCAGCACCCCCAAATTGCAAAAACGTTTTTTTGATGGTACAGATCGTTTGTCCAACGTAAGTCCACTTTTGTCCACCCAATATTTTCATTTGTCTACCCACAGAACCGTACAAATCAACCTTTTCAAATTTTGGAAAGTGTGAAGTTGGCACCCCAAATGAAAATTTTTGAACCAAAATTTCAGAATCGTTTGTCCATCGTAGGTCCATGTTTGTCCACTTTTTTTTTATTTGTCCAGGCACCGTTTGAGAGATATGGAAAAAGAAGTTGTTTCGGTACATTTTCTGAGCAGCTCACCCAAATTGCGAAAAAGTGTTTTTTATGATAGAGATCGTTTTTCCAACGTTAGTCCACTTTTGTCCACCAAATTTTTTCATTTGTCCACCTACAGAACCATAGAAATCAATCTTTGAAAATTTTGGAAAGTGTGAGTTGGCACCCCCAAATGAAACTTTTTGAACTAAAATTTCAGGGTCGTTTGTCCATCGTAGGTCCTTTTTTTTTTCATTTGTCCAGGTACCGTTTGAGAGATATGGAAAAAGAACCTGCAGTTCTGAATCTAAACTCGCCAAAGTGTGTTCTGATTTATTATGTTTCGATTTGGATCTTGTATTTGAAATTGACAAAGATCTATTTCCTGATGGAATAAAATTGAACGAAATTCCTGTGAATATTGAGGATATACATGAAAAATATATGCTAGGCGGGGTGATTGTCCATTATCCCCAACACTTTGTCGCATTCACAAGACGGGTTACAGGAACTTGGACAAAATGCGATCATATGTCACGAAAAGTGCAATCAGTCAAGGACAATATTTTTGTATATCCAGTCATCGCCATTTATATCAAATGAGGAAACTGATAAATTAATGTAGGTACTCGTAGTCTTGTCCATATTTTTTGTTTCAAATAAATAATAGAAAGGAAAACATATGATCAAATTATTTATCCATATATTCCCCATAAATTGAAAAACATCAACAAATCCTTATTTGCAATTTTTGAATTGTCTGATGGAGGACTTTGATAGACAACCTAATTGGTTTTCTTACCATTACATTACATTCCATTCCATTTGCGAATGGTACCTAGACAACTGAAGAAATTCGTAGACAATATGACCCGCGATGCAACAACGTTATTCTCAATAAAGTCGCAGTTGTTGGTAAAATTACGAATAAAAAAAATATATTTGCTTTTTTTATCAATAAAGCATATGAACCAATGAAAATTTTGATTGGACAAACGTGACTTTGGACGAACGATTCATTTGGTGAAAAATATTCTTCAGCATTTTAGGAATAGTCAACGAAGAATTTTGATTAATCAATTTTTCATCCCATCTTGCTAATGGAGTAGATACAAATGCAAATGAATTTTCGATGTACAAACATGAACCAGCGAAAGACAAACGAACCTGAATGTTTGGTTCGAAAATTTGCATTTTGTGATGCCAATATAACATTTTTTTTTAAATTGTTTTTTATGGTTCTGCGCTTGAAAAAATCAAATTATTGCCTAGATTGTAGTGGAATTGCGGAAAACGCTTTTCCGCAATAGGGTGGCACTGCTCAGAAAATGCAATGGAAAAATTCCCTTTTTTATCTCTTATACGGTCCCTGGATAAATGAGAAAAGAAGGTGGACAAATAGAGACCTACGATGGACAAACTACCCTGAAATTTTGGTTTAAAAATTCGCATTTGAGGGTCAGCTTCACACTTTCATCCAAAAGTTTCAAAGATTGATTTCTATGGTGCTGTGGGTGGACAATTGAGGTAATTGGGTGGACAAAAGTGGACTAACGTTGGCAAACGTCAAACGATCTTTACCATAAACAACACGTTTTCGCAATTTGGGTGAGCTGCTCAGAAAATGCACCGCAACAACTTCTTTTTCCATATCTCTCAAACGGTGCCTGGACAAATGAAAAAAAAAGGATGGACAAACATGGACCTACGATGGACAAACGACCCTGAAATTTTGGTTCAAAAATTTTCATTTGGGGGTACCAACTTCACACTTTATAAAATTTTCAAAGATTGAATTCTATGGTTCTGTGGGTGGACAAATGAAAAAATTGGGAGGACAAAAGTGGACTCACGCTGGACAAACTATCTGTACCATCAAAAAAACGTTTTTGCAATTTGGGGGTGCGGCTCAGAAAATGCACCGAAAAAAGTTTTTTTCCCATATCTCTCAAACGGTGCCTGGACAAATGAAAAAAAAAGGATGAACAAACATGGACCTACGATGGACAAACGACCCTGAAATTTTGGTTCAAAAATTTTCATTTGGGGGTGCCAATTCACACTTTATAAAATTTTCAAAGATTGATTTCTATGGTTCTGTGGGTGGACAAATGAAAAAATTGGGAGGACAAAAGTGGACTCACGCTGGACAAACTATCTGTACCATCAAAAAAACGTTTTTGCATTTGGGGGTGCGGCTCAGAAAATGCACCGAAAAAAGTTTATTCCCATATCTCTCAAAAGGTGCCTGGACAAATGAAAAAAAAAGGTGGACAAACATGGACCTACGATGGACAAACGACCCTGAAATTTTGGTTCAAAAATTTTCATTTGGGGGTGCCAACTTCACACTTTCTAAAATTTTCAAAGATTGATTTCTATGGTTCTGTGGGTGGACAAATGAAAAAATTGGGAGGACAAAAGTCGACTCACGGTGGACAAACTATCTATACCATCAAAAAAACGTTTTTGCAATTTGGGGGTGCGGCTCAGAATATGCACCGAAATTTTTTTTTCCATATCTCTCAAACGGTGCCTGGACAAATGAAAAAAAAAAGGGTGGACAAACATGGACCTACGATGGACAAACGACCCTGAAATTTTTGTTTCTAATTTCGCATTTGGGGGTGCCAGCTTCACATAGCTATTTAGCAGCCTTACAGAGAAAAATAAGGACGATGCTGACTAAACACAATAAACATCACCCCAAAAGCTCAATGGAACGGACCGAGCTGCCACGACATCTTGGGGGTAGAGGAACTGTTGATTTGTCCAACCGTATGTCCCAGGAAATTGAAGGACTTCGAAAATATTTTCTAAGCAAGGCTGCTTCATCAGAACTCCATCAAGTAGTTTGTGTTGCTGATAGTTCTACACCGTTAAAGCTACAGCAGGATCACTTGGAAACCGTCGAACACTCTGCAGAAAGTAAAATGCAGAAACTGATTGGCAAACCTTTGCATGGAAGGCACCAGAACGAGGTCAACCATGATTACGTCGACATATCTGCGTCGAACTATTGGTTGACTTCCGGAAGGTTGTTTCCTGAGACGGAGGGCTTCATGCTCGCCATCCAGGATCAGGTGATTCCAACAAGTATCTACATGAAATATATCGCCAAAGATGCCTCAGTGGCGGATGATAGCCGTCGTTATGGCTGTGCGACACATGAAACTATCCAGCACTTCACCAGGGTAGCGTTCGGAATCATCGCCCGTTGTGCGTCCGACGTCTGAAACGGTTGTTCTATTGGTTGTCGGATCCTTAAGTCCCGTTAAAGAGCGCGATGGGCAAAGTTCGATGCTGAGTCGAGCCCTCGTTACTTGAGTCTCAATTGTTGTACAACTCGCGCGCTGCAAGACTTCTGCATTTGAAACTTTGTGGAACCATTTGATGTGCATTATTTGTCTTAGATGACGTTGTTTCGTTTGTTCAAGCCGTTTAATGTGTCGCCTGTAGGGAGTCCAGCTTTCGCTTCCGAAAAGAAGCGTTGGGAGGACCACTGCTCTGTAAACAGCTGTCTTGGTCTTCAGATTGAGGTCGTGATTTTGAAACACTCTGTCCTTTAGCTTCCAGTATGCCCGTGATGCCGAAATGATACAGTTGTGTATTTCCGTGTCTAGATTAGCCCTAGTCTTTATGAAGCTTCCCAAGTATTTGAACTGCTCGTCCTGTTCTAGAGTTTCATTCTCCAGGCTGATATCTGTTTCAAGGCATTCTGGCGGACTAACCAGGATTTTGGTTCAGTCGATATTGAGTCTAAGGCCAAAAGCTTCGTATATATGTTTATAAGTGTCCAACATTATCTGTAGATCCACTGAGTTGCTAGCGATAAGTGCGCAGTAGTCTGCATATTGAAGTTCCGTGATAAACTTTGTACGGGTTTTTGCTTTGAGGCGCTTCAGGTTAAACAGGCCTCCATCAAATGTGATTCTTATTCCAACACCTCTTGCAGGCATACTCATGACAGCAATTATCGAAACAGCTATGGCGAAAATATAGGAACACGAAATAAAGCATCCTTCAGTTTCTTCTTACTTAATTCACTACTGTGAATAGTCAAAACCAAAGAAGTTAGCCTTACAACCTCACTATCTTTCACACACTGCTAAGAATTTTTCGGGTACTCCAAGGCGTCCCATGATTTTCCATACACGCAAAAAAATCTTTTCTTCAACCAAATGGATCATATTTGTTTGAAGTAAATGATAGATTCATATATAAGCAAAAATATAATAGAGTTGAGTCAAGTACACTTTATTCTCAAAATTCAAATATATTTAGTTTTTCAAATGAGTAGATAATATACTTGAATCTAATAAAACAGATAATATTAACTCAAGAAAATTTATATATTCCTTGAGAGTATAGTACTCATTTTGAAATGAGAATTTGAAATATTTCATAAGAGTGTAGAAAAATTTCAGAATTAATTATTAAACCTCTTGATCTTAGTGATTTGTCCGGTTGAAGGAAAGAGACTGAATACTTGAATGAAAGTAGCTTTTCTACTCAAACCAACTTTGCACAAGTGTTGAAACAAGTATACCATATTATCAAATCAAAATTGATATATTACTGGTTTTGAGGAAAGAATAAATTTTTGTGAAGTAAATATTAACTTCAAATTTATCTCTCGGTGTATTCCCAAGAAATAAATACAACTATCCGTCGAATCTATTCACATTCTCACTTTGAATCATTTCCAATATTTATTTTGAGTTTAGAACATTTTCTTGTTAAAAGGTCAGATTTCTTCATTTCAGTTTTTACTAGATTTGACAGAAATGAACTTCATACTTGAATCAGCCAGATTATTTTATCAGCTGAATATCAACTTCATGCTTGTTTTGAGGAATTAATTATTGAACTATTTGGTAGTTGACTATTTCTTTGATTATAGAATGAAGATTCTCCTTAACAAAAAGATATATATGAGTAAAATAAATTTATTGCACATTCAAAATGAATATCAACAAAACGAAAATGAAATAAATATAGACTAACAAAAATAAATATAAAAAAACTGGTATAATATTTTTCAACATCGAAAAACATTGAACAATGTACCTACATACAAAAATCACATAATGAATAAGACATTCAGTACTATACATAAACTCTAATATATATATGAGGAGGAATAACATTTGATTTCGTAACAATGTCAAAAACACAGCACTGTATAAGTGCAATGTACTAGATAGTGCACATTTAATACATGAAATAATTTAAAAAATATATCGAAATCCTTACGTGCAGAAGGAAATTGAAGATGCATCTCAAATTCAACAAGACCCTCCTAAATCAACAAATAGGGCTGGACAGTTTGTTTCCTTTGTGACGCTTTGTTTCTTCGTTCTCCAGTTATTTGTCCAATAACTCCAGAACTCTACATAAAAAGAAGAAGTAAAAATCGGATTAATTCATTATAGGCCCTTTTGAAAAAAAAAATCACCATAGCATGAACAATGAATCGATTTTTCCTTGTGTTATCAAGTTACATAAAAACCTTTTTCTTCGTGAAAAAGTATTCGCCTTATAGGAAAAAACGATAATATTTCAAAATTGTATGTTGTATGAACCAGCAGGATTTCTCATTGAAAAATTAAAAAACCTAGGTTGTATTGAACGAATGATTACATATTTGACATAATATTAAGGAAGTTTACACCTAATTCCAGTGGATAGCTACTTTTGAAAATAATTATTCAGAATTATGGTGTTGCGAATGAAGAAGATGTGCACCAAAAATTCATAAAGCATCAAACAAAATATAAAAAGTATAGGCCTCAGAAATTCATATTTTTTAAATATCATAAACTTACCTTGAAATATTCGGATCAAGCTGTCCGAGCATCCCCAACCTCTCAATAAGTTTTCCATATTTCACTCCATTATTTACTTCAACTATTTAGTAAAAACATTTCTTGAACGTGCTTCCCCTAACAGAACGTTCGGCGGTATTAACACAGCGAAAGTGATATCTCTGTTTACGAATTAGCCAGGGGGCGCTTTTTAGTATATTATTGAATTATATACTTGGAACTAGTGGATAAAGAAATTCATATACTTGGATTCCGATAGAACTGTTTGCAGGTGGATAGAGAGGTTTTCATTGGTCCTCTATATACAGAGGATAAATGCTTGTTAGTATATCGCGCAATCATAAACTTGGATCTAGTGAATAAAAATAGAAGGAGGACTAGAAATGGTAAAAAATCATGAGAATCCTTATATTTTTCAGAATATTTTTTCCAAATTTGACGATCCGTGTTAGATCGTTTTCCTACCCGAAAAATTTCTAGGCATACCTTTATAATCCAACTCAAATATTCTATAGTAAATATTTTTTCGATGACCAATTTGGCCAGTCTTTACCTATATGTTGAGAGTTTTCAATTCATTACGAAGCATGATAAAAATCAAACTCATGACTCATCATCACAATTTTTGCTTTGTTTTCCTGATGCATTTTTTGCATCTTCTTCAAATTTCGGCAATAACTTTTTGACAACTATCATCCAAGTATTAGATGGATTTTGTTGATATGGCTGTTATTTATTTTTCCTACTAGCGATAGCGTTTCGAAAGTATTTCTTTTCACACGCATTGACGTTTGGAAAGTAGTACTTTTCCAAAATCTTGCAGAAAAAAGCCCACGCACGCATATAAGGACTACGTTCGGCCAGTAAACACCGGTACAGAGCGAGTAGAACCAGAGTTTTATCACAGATCAGCTAGGGCTAATGGAGCCTGTACAAATTGGCAATTTTTGAATGAACGAATGACAAATGTCAACCACAAAAATCATGGGAAAAATTTGAATTTGAATGCAGTTTGTTCGAAAATATATATGAATAGATAATTCTTAGTGTGGATTAAACGGAAATTCTACAGTTATTGTTTGTTTATAAGTTGTTTTTTATGGTTTGTCTCGTTTCATAACCCTACTTCTACACAATCTCCTTTCGCGCCCCACCTTGGGAGCTGGGGCTCATAGATAGAGTTGATTCCGAAAACTCTACTCCGTCTAGAACGAACGAAAACTATTGACACTTTTTGTTCTGAAACTGCGTGCCCGAACGACTCGGAACAAAAAGTGCTGATAGAGTCTACTGCCCGAACGCACCTGCGGAAAGTGAAAAGCAGGGGTTATTTCCGCACGCAAATATTGAAGAGTCGCATCAATCATAAAATTTTGGCATGTCTCTATGCGCCAATCATAAAATTCAAACGTTTCTCTATGCGGCTTAGCGCACAAAAATATAAAAAAATATATAAACTTAGTGTATGACTATATACATAAACTTATGGTAGATACACCCATAGAAATCATATTATATATTATTACTCTAGAATGCTAATCCAGTAGTAAGAAATGCGGCGAAAAATTGACAGTGGTCGTTAATACGAATGCGCATCATTAGTTTATTTTCTAGTAGAACGTTGCCGAGTTTCTGAATAATCTGTCGATCGAATCTTATGAAGAGGGGGCAATTCATGTAACGAAGATATGTCTGACAACAACGCGTTTTCTTTCAGTCATTTGATTTTTCACTGTTGCACGATCTGCTCAGAGGTAAGAAGTTTAGAGTCATTTTCTGAAATGTACTTGTGTACTTGTCTATCATATTAAAAATAATAAATGCAAAAAAAAAAATCGAAACTTGAATGAATTATCGAGTTTCACTGATGGCGAATTCCATTGATGGTATATAGTAGTATTGCACTAGATCAGGATATTTCAAAATTGTTGCACGGAGTTTATAATATGCACTCAATGCTTAGGTACCTGTTCATCTAATCGAATCTGGGATAATATCGAATTGCATTGGGGATATTAAGTTTAGATCTTCTGGAATTTTTGTTGTGAGTTCCAAATATTTAGTAAGCACCAGTTGTTACCATGGAATTCGCTATAAAACTCCAATCTTCAGCCAATTCACGGTTTAGTCAAACAATCAATGAATACTCAATAAAACCTCTATCGACAAATTTAGATTTGGACTTATCACACGTCACCTCCGAGATCCCGATACATTTTCATTGAAACCTGCAACATCATTGTAATGATTTTCTAAAACAAAGCATATATAAACACAATTAGTCATCCATGCATGTGTTCAATACCGACAAGAAGTCCTGTATGAATCGAAAAATAATAATATAATAATAATAATATCACCGAATGATATATGTTTATTTCTCATTTATACCAAATAAACAATTCGACTGACATAAGGTAGGAAAGTCTTGGCAACGTTCGAGTTGAAATAAACTAATGGCGCGCATTCGCTTTAGCGACAACTGTCAATTTTTCGCCGCATTTTTTACTACTGGATTAGCATTCTAGAGTAAGTATATATATTATGATTTCTATGGATACACCAGATAAAATTTTGACCAAAACTTTCTCGCAAGGATTTCAATTCCATTAGGCACTTATTGGCAATTTCGCCCATGAATTCTTTTTATATTTCAAAATTATTATCAGCTAATGTGTTCATCAAAAGATTTTCATATTATCTCTAATCCAGAAATTTTGTCTCTTATTTTTTTATTGTTGAGTTATGAAAATTTTCTCATATCTATAGGTTGGTATAAGAATCAACAAGATCGAACAATCGTCATGAGAAAACCAACTTCTTGAATGTATTATATCGAATGAGTATAAGCAATTTCTCGATTTGAGAATATTATATTTTCGAAGTTAAGATGTCATATAGTTACAGGAAATATTAGAGTACTCTTGGATTAATAGGACTCTATTACTCAGATCAAAAAAAACTATATACTTCGATGAAATATTTTATTTTTCAATGAAGTATATGTATTCTGTGAGATATAAATTAACACCAAATATACCGAATTTCCCATTTTACTCGTTCCAATTCAATATATACTCAAAACAACTACAATATTCCAAGAATATCTTGATTCTTGATTTAAGATTACTTTTTTTTCCGTGTAGCGCTCTCCGATTCACCGAGTCGAAGAATTTACTTAAATCCATATAGGCTGTATAGATTCTTGATTGTTGTTCACGGGCCTTCTCTTGTAGCTGTCGCAGTGTAAAAATTAGGGTAGACGGTAGTGGTAGTGGAACAATTAAAATCTCTGCTATTTCTGAGAACTAAACCTAACAATTTAGTTGTGTTGGTGATGAACTCAAAATGTGTGTTAAATTTCACATTGTGTTGGAAAGTTATACCCAAGTAAACAGTTTCAGACTTGCGTTCAATGATTTCCGATTCACTCATTTTCTCACGTAAGTGGCGATTTAATGCCCCATTAAAATTTAAAACTGTAATTTTCAATGAAGCAATACATATTTAATGACTTTCCCACAACTGGGCGCTAGCTGAATGAATATGATACTTTTATTAGTAGTGTTTGGTGAACTTTCAATCCGTAAAGCTGCATTCACAATTCACTTCGTGGTTCGAAGTGCACTTCGGCATGGAAGTTAAGCAGATGGCGTTCTCTGTTACCATTCCTAAGGAAATTCAAGTCCAGTTACGAATGGTAACAGAGAACGCCATCTGCGTAACTTCCGTGCCGAAGTGCACTTCTGCCCGCAAAATGAATACAGCTTAACTCTTTGAAAATCATTATATCAAAGAGTAACAGTAGCTTCTCTTTGATTATATATTATCAATAGGTTAATTTCTAGTAGGTCCAAGCCCTACGGCGCCAACGATTGGCAATATAGCGTAGCTAAAATGCGCCTGCGCGAAGATTGATCACCAACAAAGGACTTGAACGTGTGTGTTCTGCGCATAGACCTAATATCAAATTCATATAAGTCTATGGCTATGCGCGCGTCATCCGCTCTCCGTTCCCGCCAGCGGTGTCGCAGACCGCCCAGAGTCCAGACCGGCGAACGGCCATACCAGTCCAATCCAACGAGGATGGTTGAAGTTAACTGCAGTTATTGTTGGTTCTTGTGCTTCGAAATAATCCTAAAATTATCGTTACTTCTCAGTTTTTTATAATGTTGTGCATTGAGTAGTACCTTTGTGCATTGTTCATAGCGGTCGAGAACGAGTTAACCCCTAACTTTGAGGTATGTAGTAATTACGAATTGTCTACTTTTTAGCGTTCTACAACGTATTTTTTTAAGGAATGGGATTGGCACATATCCTCTATTTGGCTGCAAAATGGTACTGGAGTTGATAAATTCGATATGTACTAGGATATGGAATATGATGACTGATCTGCAATGTGTAGGAAGAATTAAGTGACAAGAGGTCCAGGGTACACGCAAGTTTTTTTTTTATTCATTGAAACTTTTATTAAGGATCAAACAACTGATTTGTCTCTTGGTTTAATTAAATCGTCACCAAAATTTGAAACGTTCTTATGCAACACTAACGCTATAAATTTTCTTTTACATAATGATATAATATTTATTTAGCAGTATAGGTCTATACAACTAATATAGGAATTATAATTTGGGGTATCGAATATTATACTAATTAATAAATAACATTGTATTCATATTTTAAATTAAGTCTATAGGTTTGTTAGTAGAGTGGTTCACAATGGTTCTCAACTGTACAGATCTGATAGATCTTCCCCACGCTTAAAATGGAATTTTGCTTACTATGTACAGTTCACAATCTCTACGAACAAACCTTATAATTGGAAAATTAGTGGCATGCAGACAATTATTCTGAAAAAAGTACCTCCTCTTCGAGTCCTGCTCAAAGAGGTACTTTTTTTTAGTACTAGCACAGCTGTCTAATTGTTTCGGAACATAAATTCTATTGAATTTAGGGCTACAAAATTTCCTTGAAGTGATGCATTCCCTCTCATATTGGCAATAATAATGAGGTTCATTCTTTGAAATCTACAAGTTGTTACAATATTAATATCTGAATAATAAACCTAAGGAAATTTACTGAAAGTAAAGCCTATTTGTGAAGGCATTCAATAACCTGACACAATATAGAAGTATAAAGTTCATTATCATATTATCAATAAAAATGAAATGCCAAATGGACCGAACTAGTTTTTGAGTTTTTTTATTGAATGAACAATCAGAGACACGACGTATATTGTATATCCCGATAAGAAAAAAATATAGGACAGGAATAGGTGAAAATAACATGATCGGTTGAATGCAGAATTATATTTAGTCCAAAATTTGTGCTTTTCAAGAGACACTTGTTTTTTTAATAAATCGAGATCTGATTGATCTTTTTTGAAAATTCTTTCATTTTAAACTTCCGTTTGAATATCATAATTGATTTTTTAGTCTTGAAATTTGCCAAAGAAAAAATTCGAGAAAAATTTGGACATACACTAGTTTTGCATTGCTGAACTATTTTATGTCCACAATTATGAAAATAAAATACTTATTGGCAAGTGTTTTCTTTCTGCAAACTTGTCTCATTCTCTCTTGATTATTTGTATTTGAATATACTATTTTGCTTGCAACTCATTGGGCATTGTGGGGTTGAAGTGCAGTAATCATATTTGAAAAATAACTTATAGACTTAATAATTGGCCAAAATCAATAATACTTTCTTGGAAAAACCGAGAGGAACATTTTCTGAGATCATACAAAACAAATTTCGTTCAGAATCTGACAAAAATGAAACACAATTCTTCGAATAAAACATGGAATTCAACAGAAAAATAGTGGAGAAATTATTTTGAAATGACACAGTCTTCTATTTATTATCTTCTTCCTGTTGATCTTGCTGGGTAGTAAATGGAACATTTCTCAAATAATCGTGAAAAGCTTCAGTAATGACATCTTTGAGGTATGAGAAGCTGGCACCCCCAAATGCAAATTTTGAAACAAACATTTCGTTTATCCATCGTAGGTCCATGTTTGTCCACCTTTTTTTTCATTGTCCAGGAAACGTTTGAGAGATATGGAAAAAGAAGTTGTTTCGGTGCATTTCCGGAGCAGCTCACCCAAATTGTGGAAACGTGTTTTTTATAGTGAAGATCGTTTGTCCACACAATTATTTCATTCGTGGAATGAAACAGAACCATAGACATCAATCTTCACTCCTTTTTCCATCTCTCAAACGGTGCTTGGACAAATGAAAAAAAAAAATGGACAAACACGGACCTACGATGGACAAACGATTCTGAAATTTTGGTTGAAAAACTTTCATTTATTGTAGCCAACTTCACACTTTCCAAAATTTTCTAGAATTGATTTCTTTAGATCTGTGGGTGGACAAATTAAAAACATTGGGTGGAAAAAATTGGATTAACGTTGGACAAACAATTTTGACCATAAAAAACACGTTTTCGCAATTTGGGTGAACTCAGAAAATGCTCCGACACAACTTCTTTTTCCATATCTCTCGAACGGTGCCTGTATAAATGAAAAATAAGGTGGACAAACATCAGCCTACGATGGGCAAACGACCCTGAAATTTTGGTTCAAAAGTTTTCATTTGTATGTACCATTAAAAATTCGTTTATGCAATTTGAGATTGTTGCTCAAAATATGCACCGAAAGAAGTTTTTTCCTCATATCTTCCAAACAGTGCCTGTATAAAAAAAAAAGGTTGACAAACATGAGCGTGCGATGGACAAACGACCCTAAAATTGCTGTTTCAAAATTCGCATTTTGGGCTGCCAGCTCCACACAGCATCTTTGGCATATAGGAACTGTACATGTTCATATTTTTTTTTGTTAGCAAAAAATTTGTCGAATAAAGAGGTACGAGAACAATACTGTTGATACTCCCGATTGATAAAGATTTTCTATCTCATTGCGTTAAATTTAGCCTTTTGAAGTGGTCATCTTCATATCCATATTTATATCATGTATAATAAATTTTTGGATCATTTAACCACAAAGAAAAAAAAGTTTAAATAGTCGAGTGTTTCTTCTGACATACAGGATGTTCCTAAATTCATGCTACAAAATTGAGGAGGTGATTGCTCGTATGAAATTAAGATGGGTTTTTTCTATAACAAAACTTCCTCAGCCCACTCCTTTCCGAGATATCACCCCTAAAAAGTGGTGACTAAAATTCAGTTTTCATTTTTTTTCTAAAATTCCAGTTAAGCTAGAAACTCGAAATTCTGTAATTTTTGTGGTTAATTATGCAGAGTAGATAGAACGGTGCTGGGTCGGTGAAAAAAATCGTACTCACCAATTCCGGGTCCCAGATTACGAAAATGAAAACGAGAAATCTGCAATTCTCTTAGTTTTCCCAAAAAAAAAAAAATGGGAAAGTTTCGCTCTGGAAGGTATGGTTATATACAGGGTGTGGCGTAATGAATGGATAATATGGAGCCTGCGGGTAGAGGACTCTATAAGCAAAACGGAAAATTTGAGTTAGATCTTTTTTTATGAAAAACTACTCAAGCGCCCCAGAAATAATAATCTACATTCGATAGCGTCCAGGAACACTATCCAAAAAACATTTTGAAAAAATTCCTTCATTTGGAGTTTTGCCTTCAAAACGAGTGGCGAAGGCTGTGATTTTCTTGAATTTTCGAAAATCTCCAATACCTCGAAAACCAAGGGACTTTTACTAAACATAAAATATATTTTTCTGAACCGCCATAAGGTCCTCTACCCGCAGGCACCATATTATCCATTTATTACGCCACACCCTGTATATAACCATACCTTCCAGAGCGAAACTTTCCCATTTTTTTTTTTGGGAAAACTAAGAGAATTGCAGATTTCTCGTTTTCATTTTCGTAATCTGGGACCCGGAATTGGTGAGTACGATTTTTTTCACCGACCCAGCACCGTTCTATCTACTCTGCATAATTAACCACAAAAATTACAGAATTTCAGCTTGTTTTCAAAAATGCTTTGATTTCGTTGAAAACGTTGACTTTATTCATTGTTTACATCCGTATGAATTGTCGTAACCGCCATGATATACGACCCACGAAGTGTCATAGGTCGCACAGTATGCAACGTTGTCAAGTCTCGAATCAGGTTGTCAGTGGATTCCTTTCGATCTGTTGAGATAAGGAAAGCCCATCTTTGTTTGCTTTTCTAATATATAAATGAATTTATTGTAGTTATCAGGTATTACTGAATAGCTTGATAATGAAACATTTTAGATATAGGGAACTCGGAAAAGAGCTCATTTATTTTATACAAACGAATTGAACCATAAATAATAATTTAAATAATTATATATTGGAAAAGCAATCCAGCAAAGACTACTAGGAGGTTTGGGCCACCTTTGCCAGGAAAGGATTATTGGGAATGCAAAGAAGAGAAAGGCAGTTAGGATAATTGGGATTGGGGAAAATGAAAATAAAAATTATTCAGTCTATATAAATAAAATAGCAAACATAACAGTTATTCTTTGTATGAATAAAGTAACGAACCTAATTGAAATGCCCTTTGAATAAATAAAAATAAATCAATTCTAAAAACATGTAAAAAACTTAATAAATCAATTCTATTAAAAAGGAAGGAAAAAGAGGAAGATTCAGAATCAACATTACTCAAATAATAAATTTAATATATATTTTAGATATTTCCGGAATGGAACAATACACACGAATAAAATAAGAGTCGTGAAAATTGACGGTTCAATCATCACCAGAAGTTAAAGTGTTCATTGGATACGCGTACGCTATATATTTAAAAATTCGTGAAATCTTTGAACCCTATTGAACAATTTTTCGAATCTATACTCGGCCAGATAAAAAGGAAAATATTCTGACCGTCTCCCGTACCTCGGGATGTGATCCCGGATATCCCTCCAGAAACGCTCCACATTCTGGGTGTTAGCCCCTGTTTCAGGGTCAACGAAATTCATGAAGTGGTTGACCGTGAGGTGCTGGTAGCACATGACCCTCCTCTCGATCCCTCCAAAAATTCATTGCCCGTCAATAATCCGACCTCTATAATATTTTCTTTTGCCAAATTTGGCTTCGTCTATCTCAACAATTTTGCCCGGTCCCCCTAAACGGTCATTATGTTGACTCGCGTTGACCAATCCATCCCTAATTCAAAATCTTCCTGCTTGGTATCAACTAGCCAATATGCAACAAACTTGCATATTTCCGCAACGGATTTTGGGGAGCCAGAAAAAAAAGAATTATTTTTAACGTATTTGAAATATCCACATTTTCGTCTTTTCCGTCTATTCGGAACCGCGATAGTATTATTACACATAAATTTGGAATTTGCAGGATAATATGCGCAAGGTGTATTGCATTTTGGGCAGTCCATCTCATTCGCCAAATCAATCACACCATGCTCTTTCAAAAACTCTTGCATACATTCTTTCAACAAATGAATAAAATCTGAACGAGAGAGAAGACATCCCGTGCACGCTATTTTGATGGAAAAAAGAGGGAAGGTAAAGGACGAAAGGAGAACTAAAATTTGAAACTTGTACTTACCGTACACGGACGAACAGAAAGGTATTGGGGGACTTGGGCTTGGACTTATATAGCAAATTGAATCAAATGATTTGCAAAGTCCTTTACGTAAGAGAGGGCGCGAAATAGTGCAACCCTATTTTACTAATTTCCTCCGATTCAACTACACATATGTAATATTGGCAACGTTGGTCAGTTTTCAACGTTTGACAGTTCGTACGTTGAAATATCATGGCGGCAATGACGATTCATACGGATGTAAACATTATATAAAATCATCGTTTTCGACGAAATGATTTTTTGACTGGAAATGCTTGAGATTACCTCAATCGAACGAACTAACGAGTATTGATTAAGGAAAAACAAGCTATTATTATCACTAACCTCACGTTCAAGAAGGAAACTTTCCCATTTTTTTT
The DNA here is from genome assembly GCF_907165205.1 of Coccinella septempunctata. NCBI lineage: Eukaryota > Metazoa > Arthropoda > Insecta > Coleoptera > Coccinellidae > Coccinella > Coccinella septempunctata. The sequence continues at coordinate 36,070,885 of NC_058189.1, read as the reverse complement.
TGGAAAACTTAGACCCAGTACTTTCAAGTGCGAATAAATAAATTTATTCGATAGATAAGTCTTATTCATAGAATAAGTGAAAATGCTGTCTTTTCATTTTCAGATAGTGTTATTCATCGAATAAATCTGTCATTGAAACTCGTTAATAAGATTTTATTTGTCATAGATCGAATATCGGTACGTCATTAATGGTTGAATTTTTTAGATTCTTACTATACTTCATTCAACTTTATTTTAGCAGTCGGTTGGCCATGGAAATTTGACACATTTCACTCTGTATAGTACGAAAATGTGGGGTTATGAAGCTTGTCAAAACATTTTTGGGTTTTAAATCAACGCTATGTTGCCCGTTCTACGTAAAAGTTTCTGTTATTACGTATTTTATCACAATGTCGAATCTCTTCGGAAAATATGTGACGAACATAATTGAAGTTTATACAAACTGATTGACGACATACCAAATCCAGTTATTTGCATGGAAAATACAAGAGATCAGTATAATATCATAATATGCACTAGCTTGAGGAGAGTTAATGTTCGTTATCTTCTTTGGCTTACATCATTTGTAGATTTCAAAAATATTAACCCGAAGATGAAATGCATATGATGCAGTGGTTGGGAATGGGTATCTCCCGAAGGAATTAACAGATAATTACAAGAATGTTAAATTCTTCAACAAAAATCATCTTGCATCAATATGAGTAAAAGGAATTGAAGGAAGTTTCAAGTTAAGATGCAACTTCACCGTTGAAAAAAATTTCACATGAATAAACAAGTAACAGGGCAATTTGCGCGTATTTGTGGCTATTCATCTTAATACATTGATGTAATTATAATAATTAGGTATTCAACAAGTCAAATGAAGAATAGAAAAATCAATTTTCGGAAACCTATTCTACGATGACGCTTATCGAAAATCCTGTAGTAAACTTTCCGCATTCAAACATAAAATTCCCAAATGCCACCACTTTTTGTGGGTCTCTCAATAAAAGGAAATTCTTTGTCATACTCTTCATTCACAATCTTTCTGATTGTGGAAATATTCAGCTGAAATATAAGTCTTTTAGATTCAGATGAAACATTATATAAATTTTCTTACATTGAATATGTTCGCTATCGTCTGACGTATTGTGGATTTTAGAATATCAGGGTATAACTATTTGAATGAGCGGACCTGAATTCTAAATAGCACTTCCTGAAACCCTGTCTCTTTTTTCAATCACTTTCAGCATTTTCGAATTTTCGTAATAAAAATTGATATTAGATGTGGCAACGGCGTTATGACATTAACGACATTTCATGAGTGCCAACCTAACTTCGTTCTAGTTACAAAAACTTGAGAAAATTATTTCATGGCCAACCGACTGCTAAAATATATTTGAATGAAGTATATATGGTTATTGTTTGTGTGATTTTCACGAAATATTTGCTTTCTAGTTGTAATTATGACAATTTCTGCATTGCGGTGTCCTATTTTACATTAATCAGTGAAAAGTAGTATACCGTGCTTTCATAGAATTGTTATTCGTCAAATAATTTCATCTGAAAGTACCGAAATAAGGTATCCTTCAGATAGGAAATTATTTGACAGATACTTATTGACAGTGAGTAAAATTTATTCGAACGTGAAAGTACCGGGCCTAAGAGAATTGCAGACTTCTCGTTTTCATTTTCGTAATCTGGGACACGAAATTGGTGAGTACGATTTTTTCACCGATCTAGCACCGTTTTATCTACTCTGCATAATTACCATTGGAAAATTAATGACATGCAGACAATTACATATTAAATTCTGAAAAAAGTACCTCCCCTTCGAGTCCTGCTTGAAGAGGTACTTTTTTCTAGTACTAGCACAGCTGTCTAATTGTTTCGGAACGCATTCTATTGAATTTAGGGCTACAAAATTTCCTGGAAGTGATGCATTCCTTCTTATATTAGTAATTATAATGAGGTTCGTTCTTTGAAATCTACAAGTTGTTACAATAATAATATCTGAATAATAAACCTAAGGAAATACAGTTAAAGTAAAGCCTTTGTGCGAAGACATTCAATAACTTGACACAATATGGAATCATGAAGATCATTATCATATTATCAATGAAAATGATCTGCCAAATAGACCCAAACAGTTTTTGAGTTTTTTTGTTGAATGAACAATTAGAGACGACGTATACTAGGTATGTGTATCTTGAGTCAAAAAAATATAGGACAGAAATATGTTAAAATAACATGATCGGTTGAATCCAGAACTATATTTAGTCCAAAATTTGTACTCTTCAAGAAACACTTTTTTTTTTAATATGTCAAGAGCTGAATGTTCTTTTTATGAAATTCTTTCATTTCAAAGTTTCTCTGAACATCATAATTGATTTTTAGGCTTGAAATTTAATAAAGAAGAAATTCGAGAAAAATTTGGACATAGGAACTCTGTTTGGACATACACTAGTTTTGCATTGCTGAACTATTTTTTGTCCACAATAATTAACATAAAATAATCTTGAGTCAAAAAAATATAGGACAGAAATATGTTAAAATAACATGATCGGTTGAATCCAGAACTATATTTAGTCCAAAATTTGTACTCTTCAAGAAACACTTTTTTTAATATGTCAAGAGCTGAATGTTCTTTTCCTGAAATTCTTTCATTTCAAAGTTTCTCTGAACATCATAATTGATTTTTAGGCTTGAAATTTAATAAAGAAGAAATTCGAGAAAAATTTGGACATAGGAACTCTGTTTGGACATACACTAGTTTTGCATTGCTGAACTATTTTTTGTCCACAATAATTAACATAAAATAATTTTTGGCAATTTTTTTCTTTCTGCAAACTTGTCTCTTTTGATCTTAAAAATAAGGCAGAGTTGTGCCATTGTGGCAATGGTCGCATAATGATTTTAGGTACAAAGAACGACAGATTGAAATCTGTGTTAAAAATTTGAGGTACAATATTCGACACACAATATGGAACGTTGTCAAGTCTCCAATCAGGTTGTCAGTGGATTCCTTTCGAACTGGTGAGATAGGAAAAGCCCATCTTTGTTTGCTTTTCTAATATACAGGGTATTTCCTAATTGAATGTCAATATTTATGAGGGTGATTTTTGGGCCCATTTTAAGAAGAAATCTTTATATGAACATATGTGCTAAACGTCTTACCTTTTGAGATACAGGGTGGTATTATTTAGACAGTCAGTGGCACGCTACTGACCGTATTCAACTATGAGCAAATTTAATTTCTTGAATTTTTTACTCCGACTCATGGGTTTCATCTAAAAAAATAAAATCTACGTATGTCTCTGCATGGTGATATTGTCATATGTATGTATTAGGGATATTTTTATGATTAGGCAGAGAAACGATTTTAATTTTTTCAAGCGGAAACCGTGAATTGGATTGAAAGAAGTCAAGTGATCAACTTTGGTAAGAAATGATTGGAAATTTCAAAAATAATTTTTATTTCAGGAAAAATCTGTGGCGTACCATCAATGTCTACCAAATAGACAAATAGTCAAATTAAGTACGAACGCCACTGGTGGAAATTAAGAAAAAAGTGATATGTACATTAAAAAATCCCTCTTGATTTATAGTATACATGTATGACAAATTTCATTGAAATATTTGAAGTGGTATTGTAGATATTGTTAATGAATGAGTTATTTTTAAAAACTTTACCACCCCGTATCTCAAAAGGTAGGACGTTTGGGACATATGTTCATATAAAGTTTTTTTCTTAAAATGGGCCCAAAAATCACCCCCATAAATAATGACACTCAATTAGAAAACACCCTGTATAAATGAATTTATTGTAGTATCGGGTATTACTGAATAGCTTGATAATGAAACATTTTATGTATAGGGAACTTGGAAAAGACATTTTGTGCTAACGAATTGAACTATAAAAAATAAATATATATTGGAAAAGCCATCCAACAAAGACCACGATTAGGTTTGGGTCACCCTTGCCAGGAAAGGATTATTGGGAGTGCAAGGCAAATAAAGTTAGGATAATTGGAATTGGGGAAGATGAAAATAAAAATTATTCTGTCATTATAAATGAACAACAATTATTCTTTGTATAAATAAAGTAACGAACGAAATTGAAATTCTCTGTGAAAAAATAAAAATAAATCGATTCTCTAAACTTATGGAAAACTAAACAAATCAATTCTGTTTAAAAAACAGGTGAAAAGAGGAAGATTCAGAAACAAAATTACTTTAAGAATAAATTTAGTGCATATATACATATTTAAAATATTTCGGAGTTTTGAACTCCGGGATGTGATCCCGGATGTCCCTCCAGAAATGCTTCACATTCTCGGTGTGATCCCCTGTTTCAGGGTCAACGAAATTAATGGAGTGGTTGACCGTGAGGTGCTGATAGCCTTCATGACTTAGACAGTCATAGGCTCTCGAGCAGTCAGAAATAATGGTCTTATCTGTTAACAAGAGCGGATCCAGGATTTTTTTCTGGGGGGGGCACAACGGGCAGACGAGCAAAAAAATCAGCAGTAACTGTGAGAAATGAACTTCACTTTTATTTTTAAGAGTTCAAGTATGTATAGAAAGATCCGTCCGTCTGGGGGGGGCACGTGCCCCCGTGCCCCCCCCTAAATCCGCCCTTGTCTGTTAAGACTCATTCACTGGTCAGCTCCACAGCCCCAATAAAGTCTCGACTCCGATCTGCAACCGGAATCATGAATACTTTGTCGGAGCCCCTCCCGATCCCTCCAAAAATCCATTGCCCGTCCATTATATTTTAATTTGCCAAATTTGGCTTCGTTAATTTCTACAATTTTGCTCGGTCCCCCTAAACGTTCATTATGTTGAGTCGCGCAAACTAAACATACTTCCCTGCAAAACATGGACCAGTCTACCACTGTGTGTGCTGACCAATCCATCTCTAATTCTAAGTCTTCCTGCTTTGTATTTACTAGCCAATATGCAACAAACTCGCATATTTCCGCAACAGATTTTGGAGAGCCAAAAAAAAGAATCATTTTTAACGTATTTGAAAAATCCACATTTTTGTCTTTTCCGTCTATTCGGAACCGCGATAGTATTATTACACATACAGTCCCTGGCCATATTATTAGACGCACCATCAATTCGATGCAAAATCTCAAATAAATACGCTTTAAAATTGATTTTTGAATATTGAATTATTAAATTGAACATATATGTTCAATACACATATATATTCTTCATATGTCAATGGTTTCCACGAATAATACATCATATTTAATGAAGAATATTAATTTATTTATGTTTCAACACATTTGGAAATCAAATTCTAATATTTTGTTGAGCCACCTCTTGCCGCTATGAGAGCTTCAATTCTTAGCGGCATACTATCAATGCAAGATTGTACATTTTGCTGCATTTGTGGATGATGATTCCATACGTGGATTATTTTTTCCAAGAGCTGTGTTCTGGATGTGATCACATCTTTAGCCACTTCTCTCTTCATTAGCTCCCACACATTTTCTATGGGATTCATGTCGGGGCTATTGCCCGGCCAATCGAACAAAGGGATATTTTGTTCACGTAAATAGGTTTTTACAGAACGGGCTGTGTGGCAGGGTGCCCCATCTTGCATAAAAACAAATGGTTCGTCATTGGGGAACCAGTCTGCGACTTGTGGCAGCAACAGATTTTGTAAGACTTCTTTGTACTGGTCTTGTCTCATTATGCCTTTCACCACGTACAAACGTCCTGTGCCTTTTCCGCTGATCACTGACCAGACCATCACTTTCGTAGGGTGTTTAACAGTCTGGATGAGGCAGTCGGGATGAAATTTTTCTCCATGGCGACGACGTACGAACTGAGCTTTGTTCTCCAATATTTCAAAGGTGCTTTCATCGCTGAAGCAGACCTACCAAAAACACGAAAGAGAATGAAAATATTAATAATCAATGCCGTCTCTTCATTATTTAATCGTAGATGATTAATTAAATATTAAATTACCGTTCTCCAGAAGTCCAGATCTTTTTCTCTCCACTGTTTGGCCCAATTCAGACGCCTTGCTTTCATTGCTGTTGTTAATTTTGGTTTCTTGGCAGGTCGGTAGGCTTTGAAATCCAAATCCTTCAATTTTCTGCGTACAGTACGCTCAGAAGCATTCACATTAGCATCTTTTAGTTTGGTTCTGATGATATTTGTGGATGCAAATCTGTTTTGCAGACAAATTTTCTTCAGGCATCGTTCTGACCTTGGAGTAAAAATTGGCTTTCTTCCACATTTTTTTTTCCTTTTCGGGGCTAATCCTTTACCGGATTCAACTGCTTTCTTTATGCGTCGTACACTAGCTTCAGAAACATTCAACCTTGTTGAAATTTCGCGGTTGGAAAACATTTCTGCATCAATGAGGGCCTTAATTCCAGCTTTCTTTCGAGGTGTAAGGTCCCTTTTTTTCCCCATGATTCAATGGTCACAATAAACTTTTTCTGGTAACTAAATGTGCTCTAGATGAAGTAAACAAACCGTTGAGTGATTCTAGACTGCAAAGTGAACAAAAAACGCGGAATATCACGTTCAAACCTGCATCAAGCGAGACATCGGCAGGAAGAGATATGTTGGTGATTCATTCTCTGGTTCCAATATGTCAATATGTAATGCAATACATCGAAAATAAATGAAACATAGAACTATATAATGAAATTCATAAATGAAAATGACATTCTGTGGATTTTAAAGTAAATATTTCGTTTTTTTCTTGGCAATACAAGTCAATATATGAAAAATCCTTAGTGCGTCTAATAATATGGCCAGGGACTGTAAATTTGGAATTTGCAGGATAATATGCGCAAGGTGGGCAGTCCATCTCATTCGCCAAATCAATCACCCCATCCTCTCTCAAAAACTCTTTCATACGGTCTTCATTTTTCAACAAATGAATAAAAGCTGAACGAGAGAGAAGACATCTCGTGCACGCTATTTCGATGGAAAAAAGAGGGAAGGTGAAGGACGAAAGGAGAACTAAAATTTGAAATTTGTACTTACCGTACACGGACGAATAGAAAGGAATTGGGGGACTTGGGCTTGGACTTATATGGCAAATTGAATCAAAAAATTTGAAAAGTCTTTTACGTAAAAAAAAGCGCGAAATACTGCAACCCTATCTTACGTCATTTTCTCAAACAATTTGAACTAATTTCCTCCGATTCAACTACACATATGTAATATTGGCAACGTTGCTCAGTTTGCAACGTTTGACAGTTCGTACGTTGAAATATCATGACGGCAATGACGATTCATACGGATGTAAACAAAATATAAAATCATCGTTTTCGACGAAATGATTTTTTTGACTGGAAATGCTTGAGATTACCTCAATCGAACATTTCTAACGAGTATTGATTAAGAAAAAAACAAGCTATTATTATCACTAACCTCACGTTCAAGAAGGAAACTTAACCATTTTTTTTTTGGGAAAACTAAGAGAATTGCAGACTTCTCGCTTTCATTTTCGTAATCTGGGACCCGAAATTGGTGAGTACGATGTTTTTCACCGACCTAGCTGGTGATGGTAGCCTTCATGACTTAGACAGTCATAGGCTCTCGAGCAGTCAGAAATAATAATAGTATCGGCTCACTGGTCAGCTCCACAGACCCAATGTCTCGACTCCGATCTGCAACCGGAATCATGAATACTTTGTTGAAGCCCCTCTCGATACCTCCAAAAATCCATTGCCCGTCAATAATCCGACCTCTATTATATCTTCTTTTGCCAAAGCTGGCTTCGTTAATTTCTACAATTTTGCTCGGTCCCCCTAAACGTCCATTATGTTGAGTCGCGTAAATCAAACACACTTCCCTGCAAAACATGGACCAGTCTACCACTGTGTGTGATCACAAATCGATCTCTGCTTCTAAATATTCCTGCTTAGTGTCTACGAGCCAATATGCAACAAACCTACGTATTTCCGCAAAAGATTTTGGTGAGCCAGAAAAAAATGAATGATTTTTTACGTATTTGACAAAACCGCAATTTTGTCTTTTTCGTCTATTCGGAACCGCGATAGTATTGAGAGAGAGAGAGAGAGAGAGAGAGAGAGAGAGAGAGAGAGAGAGAGAGAGAGAGAGAGAGAGAGAGAGAGAGAGAGAGAGAGAGAGAGAGAAATTAACTTTATTGATAAATCATCAAATGGCTATGATTACGATAGTATTGTTACACACGAATTTTGAATACGCTGGATAATATGTGCAAGTTGTATTGCATTCTGGGCAATCCATTTCATTCCAACTCCTTCATCTCTCAACAAAAAAATAAAATCTGTATGAGGGAGAAGACATCTCGTGCACGCCATTATGATGGAAAAAAAGGAGGGAAGGGAAAGGACGAAAAGAAAAGAAAATTGAAACCTTGTACTTGCCGTACACCAGGACGAAAAGAAAGGAATCCCTAATTCAAGCACAAGTCTGGGGGACTTGTGCTTGGATTTATATAGCGAAGCGGAATAGCGGATAAAATAGTTCTGCCAAGTCTTTTACTTGAAAAGGGGCGCGAAATAGTGCAACCCTACTTTACGTTATTATCTCAAACAATTCTAATTTCCTTCAATTCAACTACACATATGTATGTTCACTTCGTGGGTCGAAATATCATGGCGGTAACAACAATTCGGATGTAAACAATCAACGTTTTCAACGAAATGAAATCATTTTTTTACTGGAAAAGCTTGAAAGTTCACGAATTGAACCTTTCCAACGAGTATTGATCAAGAAAGTAGAAAAAAACAAGCTATAACAATATATAACCCCACCTTCCAAAGGGAAACTTTCCCATTTTTTTTGGGAAAACTAAGAGGCTTGCAGAATTCTCGTTTTCATTTTCGTAATCTGGGACCCGGAATTGGTGGGTACGACTTTTTTCACCAACCTAGCACAGTTCTTTTTTAATTGCCATAATTACCCTGTCTAGAAGCCATTTATATAGTCCCGAACTGAATCTTTGACTAATTCGTCAAGATGCCGTTACTCGACGGATCAGCTTTGGGTCGTTTCGTATTTGGTCTGCTGCATGTCGAATTCTATCAAGTAATTGTTGATGAGATTGGATTTTAACATGATGAACAAGTTGCTTCATATGACCCCATAAATAAAAATCTAAGGGATTTAGATTAGGTGAACGAGATGGCCATTGTATTGGTCCTCCTTGACCTATCCATTCGGGTAATGTTCATTCAGCCAACTGACTACTTGTCTTCCTCTATGTGGTGCACCATTGTACAATAACACATATTTCCAACAATGTTTAGCTCTAAATTATCAATGAAGTCAATAAGGTTGTGCTCCAAAAAATTTTTTATACAAATCTGCATTTAAACGATCATTTATAACATTTACTGGCATCTAATCATTGTTGAAAATCCCACCCCAAACGTTTACACTGAAATATTTTCTGTCGGCCTACTTAATCAAAACATGAAAAAAAAAATTCAAATGCTTGTAACTCCTAAACGAAAACAAATCGGACCTATGTTCATAGGAAAAAAAATGTTCAAAAGAAGCACATCTACCTTCTGTCAAAGTTTGTCAAAGAGCTTGTAGAATACCCTGTATAAAATTAACTAGGCGGGAAAAAAAATGGAAAATACACATTTCTACAAGTGATGAACTGAATTTCGATTTTAACATAAAATATGACTTACATACTAGTAAAGTAAAAAAATTTATTATTGTTCGGTAATATACGAAGGACTTTGTGAAAAATAAACTGTGATTGAGCTTCTAAAAGTTCATACTCTGGTAGGCATTGCTAGTTATGATGCTAAATGATGGTCAAGGAAGGTGCCTGCAGATTAGATTTTGAACGGAAGCGTTAAATTGGTCTGACGTAACATTCCCACGTCACGTCAGAACAATTTGAACGCTTCGACTCAAAATCCTATGTTATATTTTTTAATCCTGCGCATAATGACTTGGGCCCACGTCACGTCAAAGTAATCTGTAGGCACCTTTCTGTCGATTAACATAGAATGTCCTCATATCTGGGAAATCCATATTAGAAGGAGTAGATCACTAAACCAGATATAAAATCTTCAAAGATTCAATAAGCTCTACATGTTTCGAGCTGCAATGAGCTCATATCAGGAGCAAACATCAAAGAAGTTAGTTAAAACAGAAAAAAAAGTCAAACTCAGCTCAAAGTATCTCGAGTTTTGGTCCACAATATAAAAAACAATGAAAAATTTAAAATAACATACAAGGTTCAATAGGCGCTAATCAGAATCAAAATGACATTAGTCAAAATCAAATGAGCAACATCAATTTCAAACTGGCATTGATCAGAAGCAAATTGGCAATAATTAATTTCAATTTGGCATTTTTCAAATTAGCAAAATGAACTCAAATTGTCATTTCTGAATTTGAATGCTCTATTGGAGAAAATTATTTAATGAAAAAAATTCATTGGATGATATACCCAGGAAACAACTTAATAATTCATTAAAACTAAAATCATTCGAGAATAACGAATTTTATCAAAAAATGATATTTTGTATATCCAATGCAGAAGGAACGAATCTTTAGATATGAGCGATGAATTTTGCACAATTGACAACCGTTACCTTGCCAATATTGTTATGAACGATATTCTCTGATTTCTGCAAATTCTGGATTCTACATTTCGTTTCATTTACAATTGAGACGGAAGATAACCACAATCGTGCGTTTTCTCAATGAGTTATCATAAAAAGATACGATACGTGTTACCGTAAAACTTGTTTAATATGAAGGATCCCAGATATTGTGCTAGTTATCAGCCAATTTCCCTGTTTAGTCTTCATTAAATTGATTTGGTAAATAATTCTTTCTACGTTGGCTGAAGAGTGGGGAAGGCATAACTGTGAATAACATATAATTTCCATTACCATATCTGAGATTTTTCACTTCATTCCAGAATTCCTGAATATCGTTTGGCATAGTTTGAATTTCCTCCGTATTGCGAAGCAAACGCCATTCATTATCTAATTTTTGCAGATCATTAGCATTCTGCATTAAATTTTGAAAAATTTGAATAACCTGTGTAATTGATTGAATTTATCCATTTTTGACAACATGTGGGTCAATGAATGAAAATAATTTCATTTATTTTTCAGAGGAAACCTTTTTACCATTTGGGATCATCCTTCAATATAAAAGTCGAGACATCTCAGTTTGAAAAACTTTATTTTGTCTTCGTGTATTTCTATTTCCGATATTGTTTCAATGACGTTTGCCCCGAAATGCATATTGTCAATGCCCAAAAAATTCCTAGGATTTTTGAAGTCAACATTTTCTATGGGTGTTTTTTGAAGATATTCTTGGTTCAGGAAACAATCAAATATAGTTTTCGAAATATTTCTTAGATTTCTGTGCAGTACATAGAGTTTCGGATTCTCGGACTGCATTTCTCTATTTAAATAATTAAAAAATGGTAAAGCAAATTCTAAAAAGTGTAAGAATAATTTTGTTGTTGGGTCGCGCACTTTGGTAAGAATATTCTCTGCAGCTAAAATATCGCTGTTAGTTACAGCATCGGTGAAATACAATTGGAGGGCACCATATTGCTCAAAAATCTTAGAAACCACCTATAGTACTGACAACCAACGGGTTTGCGATGGGTGCAAGATTTTGTGTATTTTAACATTGCAAAAAGTTTGATATTCAGAAAATTCTGAAATTCTTTTTGGACTAGAATTAAAATAATTATATACATCTCTGGTCAAGTCCTCAGCAAATCTCGGTAACTTTTGACAAGCATACGAGGCACACAAATGGAATGAATGACATACATTATAATATATAATGAAGGAATATCTTTTTTTTAATAGGGTCATTAGTGAATTATGTTCCCCCATCATATAGTTTGCCCCATCAGATGCAAATCCTAACATGTTATCTTTATAAGGAATTTTTTCTATCTTCAAAGAATTTAACAATTAGAGTGTGGAGAGTTTGAGCATCTGCACCAGCTAATTGAATCAGTGTCAAAAAATATCGCTCACTACATGATCTTCACTTAAAATAGTTCTTACCACAAGACACAAATGTTTGATGGGAGTTCTATCAGTCGATTCGTCAACAATCAGAGAAAATTTATTTGTTCTCATATGTTGACACAAGGACTCCAAACTATGCTGTCCCAAAACATGCTTGATAATCGCTGTGGTTTTTTTCTGCTTCAAGTTATACCTCGGGCGACTTTCGAATCAGGACAAATTTCGCCGATCAGATTCACCAAATGATCAGTGACGGCCAATGGCAGATTATGTTTGGCAGTAAAAGCAGCTATACGCATTTCAGCCTGAAAAGAATAAGAATTGTAGTTTTGTTGGAAAAAAAATATTTAGATAAATAAAAAAAATTGCAAGCACCCACCTATGCTTATATCCTCCTCCAATTTTGCCTTCAAGGAATCTGCCTCAAGATGGGCGCCCGCAGAAATTTTTCTCAGGAGGGGGCATAATAAAAATTATTGAAAACGATAAGGCGTAGAGGTCGTAGAGGTACAGTATTCCGTTTCCTTCTTTTTCTGTATTTATATTCATGTATGGGAGCCCAGTGAATTTGTTTTTCTAAGTGGAGGGACGGCTGTGCAAAATAAAAATTATAAATTATGAGGTTTTCCACTTCAACATGTTTTTATAACGTCAACAACATGAGGTGATGTAAAATAATACGGTAACACTTTTCGAAACAAATCACATTCCATGGAACAATATCTACAAAAAAATAAGATTAAAAAATATGGAGAACGGAATGAAATAAATATTATAATTGCTAATATAAAAAAAAAGGTTTAACGATTGATTACGAAATAAAAAAATATAAATAGAAGCTCAATAAAACCATGTTTTTAAAGATGATAAAAGAATAATAATAATAATAAATCTTGAAATATACACTGAATGACGCAAACAATAAAGTTTAAAACGATCTACTAAAATATGATTCAAAATAACATAGTATTGCTCCAGATTGTAAAAACAACAAATATAGGTATGATCAAAATTAATAACAAATTATAAATTGCAAAAACATAACAAATAAAAACATTATTAATTCTGAAAACAAAATACTCAATCGTAATACCACAAAGTAGGAGTATTTTATTCTAAACTAAAAACTAGTCTTCTATGACTCTTACAAAATTCGTCTAATATTGAATTTGAAAAATTAGGAGTACCCAATATCCGATTTCGATGATTACTCAAGAGTGCTAAACCAACAAGTCGGTCTTGTCCCATTGTAGCTCTTATCCAGGTTTTAATTCTGCGCAAAGTGCTGAAACTACGCTCTATAGCACAAATAGTACATGGAAATGTAAGGAGAAGCATAAGGCATTCTTAGACAGCAGGAAAAAAATTACATTGTCCAATAAGATTTTCAATTTTTCTGTTTTCATCCATTTGTGTTTCAGATAACTACTCATTCCAAATGTTCAACTCACTTTCTAAATTTAAATGTTATAAATATGGCCGACCTTAGATGCGAAAGATTCAATATCTAGTAATTTTGAATTCTTGGGCAAAATATTGAACAAAGAAAAAAGCATTTCATGTTCATTTGAGAATCTCAAGGATTGAAATCAGATGATCTAAATATTGGATGAATATACATTTTTTGAAGTAATCTTCAGCTGAAGATGCTTCATTATTAGATCTGTACATTTGTCTACAGCACATTCGTGGTTTTCAAATCTCTATATTGAAACTCTGAGCAATAGATGATGCTTTAGAAAAAATTTCTGTGAAGCATGCACAATCGGAACGATGTTTTCCACATATAGATATCTATAATTAAATTTATGTGTCGTTGAACATCTACAAAATTGATAAAAACACCTTGTAGTGTATTTGCTATTGGTTCCAATATATTTGAATATTTACTTGCTACCGTTAAACAAACCACAAAAGTGAAAGAGTTTATTGCAGCACCTAACTGAGCAGGTCTTTCTGTTGTTGAAAAATTCATTGAAATTTCTTTTTGAATATAGTTTCAAAGTTTTCAACGAAAACTCGCCGAGATTTGTACCTAACTGACCAACGAGTTTCACAAAACAAAGGACAATATTGAAGGAGTTGTGCTGAAAAGCAAGGCGATCAGAATCTCAGGGGGGGGCCATGGCCCCCCCCTGCGGGCGCCCATGTGCCTCAATGAAAGCAGCAAGACTTGGCTGCTTCAAAACACTTTTCACCTTCGCTTGATGAGTTTTTGAATTTGCATGCTTTATTAATGCATCTTTTCCACTATTGATAATGATGTCCCTATAACAGGGTTTACACTTTCCGTTATTTTGTCCTCTTCTGGATTTCATTAACTAACCTTTGAATTCGTGTTGAGTTTCCCAAACCTCCTTGTAGATTTGCTCGTATTCACTTCATTTCAGCTATGTGCCTACTCGTTCTTGCACGCAATCTTTCACTACCACTATCTGAATTTGAATCACTCACTATTGGATAAGATAAAAATTCTTCTACTTCAACTTTCACGAAATATTTTGATAATTTTTCAAAAATTGTTCCGCTAACACTCTTGCTTCTTCAGGTTATTACAAAAATAATATTTCCTAAACATCAACTTTCAAATATATAGGCAAATTAGGTGAAAGACTGAATTGGGGTAGGGCGCTGGAATTTCCAAAATTGCAAAAAGATATTCAACGGAGGCGACCATTTACGTCGGCGGTTTGTGTGCAAAAGGATTTTCCTAGAATTGAACCTATTGATCTCAAATGCTTCCGAGAAGCAGTCTCATGCTTTTACTTTCACAATGAAGAACTTCAAATTCATGTCTGAAATTATGTCTAGACAAGGGATCCCCAAATGCTGAATGCGTGGTATCTTCTTGTAATTTTGGAAATTCCAGCACCCTCCCCTAATTCAGTCTTTTACCTACTTTGTACCATTCCATATCTGCCTATATTTTCGAAATTTGATGTTTAGGAAATATTATTTTTGTAATAACCTGATGAAGCTTCAGTGTTAGCAAACAATTGTTGAGAAATAATTAAATTGTTTTGTAGAAATTGTAGTTCAATTTTGATCTAATCAATATGAATTAAGTAGAGACCGTGTCAATTAAATACTCATTTTCGGAAATACCGAAAATTTATTAGTATGAGAAAAATTTAACGCCGGACCGCCGATGATGACAAAAAACTTTTCAGAGTCGAAAGTGCAGTTTGCGGGAACTATAATAATTTCAGAACTGTTTCACGAATCCGATATCGCAGAATTTAAACATTATTTCAACGTCCGACGGCAGACTTCAAAGGATGCAATGCTCGCCTCAGAAACATTTTATGGGCGGCCTTCTTTTCCTAAGACCAAGTTATGCCATAAAATGTTATGCTGCCAATAACATTTTTATGGCAGCGCAGAAATGAACCCTGAAAAATATCCACTTTCTGTACTTTTAATTCCTTATATTTCAAGTTGAAATCCCTTTGAGCAGAAAAAAACACCGGTTATTCCAAATATCACAGAAGCAGAAAAGAATTAAAATATATTTTTATTTTATTGATTGGGAAGTTAATATTTAATTTTTGGAAGAATCGAATTATTTTTTTCGGTAGAATTTGAACCTTCATCGGTAGATCGGTAGATTTAATGGAAAATTAGTAGATCTACCTGTACCATCACCATCACTGGTGAACCTGGTTGACTTACGGACCATATCCTTAGTAATACTTTAGAAGTGTTGCAACTAGGAAAACTCATCATATTTGAACCAAATAGACACAGAAAAAGAGCTGTAAAGGTGTGTTGATGTGTGTGATCAACTGATTCCTTTCCATTCGAACTTTAGTGCTCGATTTTTACAATTGCATTTTTATTTTGTTGTCAATTTGAAATTGATAAATGCCAGTTTGGACTTGATTATTGTCAATTTGCTTCTGGTTAATGCCAGTTTGAAATTGATGTTGCAAATTTGATTTTGACTAATGTCATTTTCATTCCGATTAGCGCCAATTTGACCAACTTGAAAAGATATAGATTTTTTGATTTGTGATCTTTTCCATGTCTTCACATTCCTTCTCTTTTTGTTCGTTAACATCGTACCGTATCATTACTATCATGATCTGTTGCATAAGGATCTGATTCTGGAGATAATATGTTATCTTCACATTGTTTAACCCTTAACCGGTCTGGCGCTAAAATTCAGCTTCAAATATAGATATACGCCTAATTTGATAATGAAAATGCCGATCAGATGTTTGTTCTTATTCAGAATTTTAATAAGTTTCAAATGTTGTGTTTATTTTTCTGAGCGAATCACATTTATTGTATACGTATATTCATTCAATGAAAATAAAATTGAAATTTCAAATAATTATTCTAATTTGGCCCTTGTAATCATAACGACTACGCTGGACCATGACGCAAAATGTTACCAGATCGGTTAAGGGTTGAGGTAGTCCAGATTGCATCGTTCGGAAGGTCGGGGAAATGAAATAGTTTGGTTCGAAAATTTGTTTCATAATACGAGCTCGTACTGAAGTTTGGTGTTTCATAAGGCAGTAAATGAGGAGGAATTTGTAGGTCAGAAGACTGATTCATCAGGTTTTTAAGCTTATCATATGCCGCTCTAAATGATGAATCTAAAGAAACGATAAGGAAAAAAGGATTATATAAAAGTCATGAATTGCCTGCGATAAACCGAGACTATTGACAATCCCATCTCTATTCATATTATGGCAAAATCCGAGGCAAAATCATACAATCTATCTTGGGCCATTGTTGACCAGAAATTTTTTTTATTAATTTCAATTTGGAAAAACTTTTCTCGCCACTAGCTATAGTTACTGGCAGCGTGAGTAGAATTCTCAAAGCAACTTCTGGATTGGGTAAAATTTGCAAATCACTACGATATTTCTTGATATCCGTTTCATTAACATCTTTGAGACTATATATGTCATATAAGAAATAGTTGCTGTGATTCTGTAACTGAGAAAACCGCTGCTGTATAAATTCACTGCACAATCAATGAGATGAAAATACGTTTCAACTTTGAATTTTTGGTTTGGATCATCAATCAGCTCATCGTTATTTTCATAATGAACTGACGTTATTGTTTTCTTCTCCGAGCCCTTGGAACATAGGTGAAATTTGTTTCGGCATCAATATCTAATGCCAATTCAGCTGCATTCATAACATTTGAAAAAGCCTCATCACATCTTGAAGTTTGAAAAATTTTTTTCAGTAGTTCAACTACATTGCCTGCATCATCTTACTGATAGGATTTATATGATTCGAAACATTGTACCATATTACCAAGAAACATGAAAACGTATATCGCTTAATTAGATTCATCAAACCTGAAGCTTCGTCTCTCACAATTGTATCTATGTGTTCATCGTTGTAAATGTCAAGTAGCGCAACATATATTTGGCCAATTTGAAATTGCAAGGGTTTGAGAGAGCTATTCGACTTTCCCATCTTGTTTTACTCAATGGTTTCATTGCTAATCTGTTGATGAGCTTGAGAAATATTGCCCAACGAAGTGTCGAAGTAGAAATGAACACGAAGAGTTTCTGAACGATATTAAAAAAATTAGCAGCCTGCAATGAAGATTTCGCCATATTGTTCACCACAAGACTTAGAGAATGGGCGCTGCACGGTACGAAGAAAGCTCTCTAGGATTCAGATTTCTAATTCTTCTTTGTACTCCTGCATGGTCACCATTCATATTAGCCCCATTATCGTATCCCTACCTCTCGTATCCTCTAGGGGTTAATTTATTTCCTTTAAAATGTCCGACAATTTATTGGCTAAATTTTCACCTGTTGACTTTTTCACGGAAACCAATCCCAAAAAGCTCTCCCTGATTTCCACACATGACGTGACGTCCTCATTATCGTCAATATCGGTATATCTCAGAGTAATGGACATTTGCTCTATTTTACTAGTGTCTGAAGTACAATCCAACATTTCACATTAGAATAGTACTTCGATCTTCCAACGTTGGTTTATATATGTTTTTTTTCATTTTCACCAGAAGGTGTCTCTTCTTTTTTAATAATTCTCCCGAGATGTTCCTCCATAATAGGTTCGTATTCCGCTAATAATTGAACGAGTTTCAGGAAGTTTCCGTTATCATGATCGTACAACTTTTTAGTAGTACCAC
This sequence comes from Coccinella septempunctata, assembly GCF_907165205.1. Lineage (NCBI taxonomy): Eukaryota > Metazoa > Arthropoda > Insecta > Coleoptera > Coccinellidae > Coccinella > Coccinella septempunctata. The sequence continues at coordinate 36,052,774 of NC_058189.1, read as the reverse complement.
TGAAGGTTAAGCAGCCATCAGCCAGAACTTTGATAACATAAATAATTCTGTATAAAACACTATTCCAGTGTTCGATTTCGGAAGTGATGATTTTCTTTTGAGCTTCTACATCAACTTTTTTACAACTGAGGAGGTCTTTTGTAGATCAAGCCATGGTTTCTATGCGTCCAAATCGGTCTTTAATGTTTCGTGCTGGCTTAAGTATTCTACCATGTGTTTCCAGCTATCGAAACCACACCCTGATATTTTAGTTTAATTTATTAAGTACCTAAGTATAGTTTCAGTAACGACTTCCCCGACTTTCTATTTACTTCATAGAGTGACGTCAACATGTCGAATTTGTCGTCATACCCCATATGATGGTTATAATAATTTGCAAGCGACGGACATAAGACTTCTGCTTTAGAACCGTCTTTTTTTTTCTAGAGGTAGTTTCCTCGTTAGCCGGATTGTGAAAATTTGAAAGAAAAAGTACGCTCTTTCTGTCCATCCTTCAAGAATACAATGCTATTTGTCGAAACTCTATGGTCCGATTCTCATCTTTTGAAACTCTTAGGCGCGGTTCTCACTGGAGCGATACGATAAGCGATGCAACATGAGCAATATTTTATCGCCCGATGCAACTTTTATGTTCGCAACACTCCAGTGCGCACTGAAGCGATACGATAGCCTATAGGATAAGCAATAGAGCAATCAGTCGTCATGAGCTTCTCAGAAGAGGACGTTGTTTTTGCTTACCGGCACTTGCAACAGATGAAACACAAATCTAGAAAATACTGGGTATACCAATATAATGTTACAAAATTTAACACAGTTCGGCAGTGGTTTCCCGTGAGCTCTCTCAACATAAACAGAAATTTAGAGTTTCATAGAATGAGTTCAAATAGTTATCATGCTTTTCAGCTCAAAAATTAAAGAGTTAGACATAAGCTAACCTAACTATAATCTTTGTTTCAGCTATTTCCAGAGTTTGTCTCTGGCTATTTCTTTCCACACAACACCTGTCAAATCAGTCCTGCAATAACTTTTCAGCGAATAATTCCATAAGCACGGGTTCTGCTCCACCAGTTTCACGAAGGAAATAGAGGATTGCACGTCTTCTTGCTGACCCGGCATGATTCAACGCACTTGTCGAACGATACCACAGATTACAGAGATAATCTTTAATCTGTGAACGATACTGAGCCTTTCTGTCGCTGAAGCGACCCGGCATCTGTATCCCTCAAGCCGACGCGATTTTGATATTTATCGGAGTAGTATCGCGATCGCTTCAGTGTGCACTGAATTAGTTGCTGCCATTACGTTTGCACGGTTATAAGAGATCGGTGTCGAATCAGGGTCGGGTTGCTTATCGAATCACCTGTCGCATCGTTTATCGTATCGCTCCAGTGAGAATCGCGCCTTAGGCGCGGCTCTCACTGGAGCGATACGATAAGCGATGCAACATGAGCAGTCTTTTAGGCGCGGTTCTCACTGGAGCTGTACGATAAGCGATGCAACATGAGCAATCTGTCATCGCCCAATGCAACTTTTATCTTCGCAACACTCCAGTGCACACTGAAGCGATACGATAGCCAAATCAAGCGCTTAATTGTCAATCACTTACGAAATTTTATGCTACTTTTTCCGATTTGATTCTCAATCACTTTTCTGTCGCTGAAGCGACCCGGCAGCTATGTCCCCCAAACCGACGCGATTTCGATATTTATCCGTGTAGTATCGCGATCGTTTCAGTGTGCACTGAATTAGTTGCTTCCATTACGTTTGCACGGTTATGAGAGATCCGTGTCGAATCAGGGTCGGGTTGCTTATCGAATCACCTGTCGCATCGTTTATCGTATCGCTCCAGTGAGAACCGCGCCTTATCGTCTCGCAAGTCGGTAGGCATATTTTTTCTTTTTTTTCTCTAGATCCCGCATGCAAAATTCCGTCCGAAGGTAGGTTACTTTGCAGTTGAATCGAGTTGAAAAGATTATCGAAATATAATTTTTAAATTGTAATACCAATCAGGAATTAATTATAATTTTTATTTCCAAAAAATGGTATGAAATGAATATGAGGAGATAAATAACATCATGGAAGGATTGAATCTATCCCCTCTTTTCTTCTTTCTGGCGCCATCTTCATGATGAGATCAGAAAAATATTGTAAACTTTATTCATCACAAATGATTTTATTTACTGTTCCAATGGATTAAACAGTAAATTCAATGAATTCTTTGTGTACCCCTTAGGTTTAGAACAAAACAACATTACAATATTCTCCCCACACAAGAAGTTAATAATTCTCTTCTTAATATTGAACAAGATAATTGTATTTGGAAAAGCACCGAATACTTGTTGAGAAAACTCATGAAAAATAGTAGTAAATGTCCTGGATGAGTTCACCATTCTACAATTAGCATACGTTTCAGCTCTTATGAGTGTATTTGTAGGAATATCCCCATTGGAAGATCTCTATCAACGTCCGAAATTTTTGTCCCTTCCACTACATAAACAGGAAGTGGCACATGAGTCATCGGTTGCGATGCTGTATTTTTTTTCTGCATGAAGTTTTTGAGGGTGTCAAGGGCGTCACAAGTATCATCCTCTTCACAATTAGGACCTGGTGAACGTGATGTCAGAAAATTATTTATAAAGAGGGATTTGAAGGAAGAAGTGAAGGATGCTGCACAGTTGTATTAACATTCCTTATTGAAGAATTTTTTTCCAGGGAATCCTGGCTGAAATTGCACGGAATCAAAGATTTTAATACTTTAGCCTTCAAAGATTTAAGATAATAAGCCATGTATCGTGAATTTGAAATAAGGTAAATTTCCCGAATTCAGACAGTATAAGCCTCACATTCCCTTCACAACAATATTTAAATAGCTTCAAGACTTGGAGCCGTTGAATTTTCTGTAAGTGTATGCCTTCAATTTTTATATACCTTTCAGAGAAGCTTCAAAGATATTCGAGATTTCTGAAAAATAATAATTTCTCCGACTACTCAATTGTACACAATTCCGACAGCCATCGGATGATATTGTCCGCAATTTAGACACGATTGGCGCCAATTTTCGACAGTGTCCCTAAATTCAACCCAATACGTACAATCAGACAATTCGCTCATTTAATATTTTTATATAACATGTAATGAACCCCAGTTTTCTGAGGAAAATTGGAGTTCATCTTAGTGCATTTTTTCGTTTTAAATTTCCGTCTTTGAAAATATTTTAATTCTCGAATATTCCGTACGTTCATTCCGACGGGCAGAGTAAATGTAAAAAACCGCTTATCTGTATTTCACGTTGTTTTTCTTACATGCCGCTGAAGATTTCAACGTTTTTCATCTGTTGATATGCGATAAACCGGAGCTGACGACGTTTTTCAGTCTTGTCGTATTCTGGAATTTTCGGATTTTTACCGTGAGAGGGGATATGCCTATAAAAGCAAATTTTCCCCCCGCGACGGGCACTTTTCGACTTTTCGACTGTTACTTCAGTTCGTCGGCTGACTTTTGAATTTTACTTCAGTGCTTTCCTTTCGCTTGAGTATTATTTCGCTTTCTAACGTGGTTTCTAACTTCTAGTATAAATTCAGTTGATTTTCCGTAGTACTTTCGCCGTTGAGAATAATCATTTTGTGTTATTTGCATCAGTGCTTAGAGTTAATTTTTTAGTTTTTTTTTTTTCTTTTTAAATCCTTTGAGTTTCGAGTGCTTGAAACAAAGGAGGTAGGTCCCCGTCTGTACCGTTCAGTTTCTTTGTTAGACCTACGCCGTTACTTCTTTAACTTTGACACTGCTGTACTGTATCGTTTCCTGTTGTATTTTATCGTTCTTTACCCTGTTTCGCGAGTCTGACTTTTCCCTTCGCTATCAGTCATGGCGTGTTAACCCTTGGGGTACTGAAGGGAAAGTTCCGTCAACCCCCCTGTCCGCGTCATAAGTGTTAAATCCGAAATCTCTTCTTTTCTGTCAGTCATGGCGTGTTAACCCTTGGGGCAGAGAATAAGAGATACCGCAAGTAGTCAGTGAAATCCCGTAGTTGCGCTAAAAATAGACATTTTCTTCGCTGTCAGTCATGGCGTGTTAACCCTTGGGGCAGCGAATAAAAGTCTCGAACAGATCCGCCCTTATTGTGTTTCATTCCCGGAGAAATACAACTACACACCGATACCGTATAGCAAGTCCTTAGCATTCGTCAGTTCTGGTTGGCGCATTTTTATTGAACCGTTAATTTTTCACTACACCCGGTATAAATTTCATAAAGTGCTCGTGACCGGATAAGATTTCCCGAATGTATTTTCACTGATAGAATCACTCATATTTTATATCACACATATCTCCCTTTGACATGTGATTAGTTTCCGAAGTTGTGAATAAACGTTTACATAGTTCGATTTTGACTTCTTCGTTGTCGCTACTACCCTAGACAACACCGAGCTCTGTCTCTGGCTAGCAGCTACCCTGGTAGGTTTGCTATTCTTCCTATTGAAAAGAATAGCTGGCGCTCGAGATTAAGGCTTCTCCGAGAAACGCACGTTACAAAATGGCGCCCGAGCAGGGACAGTGCAAAATCTAGTAGGAAACAACAGAGGTGAGAAACATTAACCGGACAGTGAGTGAATTCCCGAAACAGTGAGTAAAACCTAAGAACAGTGAGTAACTATTTCTTGAACCGAGAACTGTGAAAAATAAACTTGAACTGTGTTTTATTACCTGCCACTCTGTATTGAACTGTTATACTGTGAATTGAATTGGACTATATTCTGAAAATTTTCCTATTGTTGAAACCTATTGGAAATTATTTAATTATTCCTTTTGCCGATTACTTATATTGAGTTATTGAAAACTGAACTGTTGTTGCGCCTTAATATCAGTGAAAATTATTTCCGATTTCTTATTATTCCTGATTTATTGAATTGAACTGTTTTAATTTCGTATTGAAGGTGAGTGAATTTCCGAACATTGAAAATTGATTGTCACAATTGGTAAAATTTAATAGGTTTGATTTACCTATCAGTTTAATAGTGAATCACCTATTACCCTATTGATAACTTGTCTACCTGCTTTTATTTTCTTCTGACCTGTACTGTTGAAACTTACCAATTATTGCTGATTTTTCTGAAACCTATTGCGATTTATTTTCTGGATATTGAACTTAAAAAAACTATTTGGAATCTAACCTGTGCGTTCTGGTGCGGTTCGAATTTCGGGAAATTTTCCGGACTATACGAGACAACTTGCGAGTGTGTGCGGTATTTCGCGAGTATTTTTCGAACTTTAGTGGGACTGATTGACAATTTTTTTTTCGAGTAACGTTGGACTTGTAAAATTTTTAGTGTGATACATCAGTGCTTAGATGCGCCGGGACTTGAACTTATATTTTTTTTTTTTTTTTTTTCTCTTCTGATACACCGGGACTTAGACTTTATTTTTTTTTGGGGTTACACCGATACCCACTTCGAACTTAAGTGAGTAGGTTAGCTAACGATTAACTTACCGGGTTGGACTTAGAACTTAAACAGATTGTGAAAGACATACCGAGTGTGAAAGATTGGTGCGTTCTGAATCGGACTTAGTTGAAAATAATATGTCGAACATGGATGTAAACCGGTTACTCAGTGATGAACTTACATACGAATTACAACTGAGAGGACAATCGATACCGGGTACTGTGATGACTAAACGGAGTCTACTACGACAAGTACTTCAGTCTAATGAACCTTTACTACCCCCAACATCATTGAATCCCGCCTCCGAGATTGAGATTTGCCAAAATAAACTCACCGATTTAGTGGAATCCCTTCAGAACTTCAATCATGAGAATGCGGCTAACGAATTTTCGCGAATTTACACCCGATTAATACACATACAAGGAAGGCTGGACTTTATTGTTACTGCAGACACAACACAGTTACAACTAGTTGGACAAATGAAGGCAACTACAGCTAAGGCGTTGGAAACACTAGAGGAGCTACGTCAGAAGAGTAATCGTGAACAGCCGCAGCCATCTAACCGACATCAGAGGTCTCTCTTAGATGTGGAGGTGCCCAGTTCACCTGGTGTGTCACCAATCCAACCGGAACGGATTTCAGGGCTCCGAGAGTCATCGCTTATCGACTTGGGAGATGGTGTCGATCCTCCTGTAGCGGTCGATGTCTCACATACTGGAACACCTGTAAGGAATCCAACATTAGAAGAGGTCATGAATGAGACACGACAGACATGTAGAGCATTACTGCGACAGTTACCAGCGATACCTCTCACACAGTCACAGGACTGTGGGACAACAACACCTGACAGTCCGACACAGGGTAGATGGATTAATTCTACGCGAGGGATGTCTTTTCCACACTTGCCTGCACCTTGGATAGATCCTGACCGACCGGTCATCACAGCGCCTGCCAGATCAGAACCGGAGTCCCGATCAACAATACCGACTGTCCCGGTACACAAATGGAACATTTCCTTTGATGGCACTGGAAGTGTGACCGGATTCCTTGAAGAAGTGGAGAGGCTGGCTGAATCCCGTAAAGTGTCCCTGGAACAAGTTTTTGAATCAGTTTATGAACTACTACGAAAGGATGCAAGGGATTGGTTTATTCCCAGGAGAGGTACTTTGGAGGACTGGGAGGATTTCAGCAACCAACTGAAAGAAGCGTTTCTGCCAGTTAACTATGAGGAGAATCTGTTGGAGGAAATAAAAAGACGAACACAAGGTCCTGAAGAAAAGCTGCTTCTGTATGTTACCCGGATGCAGAACTTATTCCAGAAACTCACCTATACCAAACCATCCGAGGTGGAGCAGATCCGACTCATCCGACAAAGGTTGATCCCGCCCTTACAACAGGCCTTGGCCTTCCAGGAGACCAAGACGTATGATGAACTTCTCCGTAAGGGAAAAGTTTTTGAACTGGTCCAATGGCAGATGAGCCAGTACACCCGGCCACCCTCAAAACCAGGTTTCGTGGAGGAGCCTCACCTGGCGTACACTCCCCGCCAACTGAACCGATATCAGGCGAGTTTTTCTGTGGATACCGGAGAACAGGTACAAACAACTGATCATAGGAAATCAATCCCGCCGACACCAGCCAACCAGACACGACTTTCTCCGCCGGGGGAAAGCCGTCCGAAGCCGCTCAGATCCAGAGAATCAATAGTCCAGCAACAGGAATCACAACGTCCAACTTCTGGAGACAGGTCCGAAGGTAGATCCGGAAATTCAACACCGCCACCCCGTCGTCGAGCCGAAAATAGCCACGCTGAGCGGACCCAATCATCATCAGGGAGGAGAGTGTCCTTCCAGACACAGTGTTTCCGATGTGGTGGATATGGCCACATGCGTCGAGAATGTCGCAGGCCACCGAAAATATTCTGTTCTCGATGTCAGAGGGAGAACATTCTCTCACGAGATTGTCCCTGCCGTCCGGAAAACTAGACGGAGGTATGGAGAAGGAGTCGACCATATCTCCCAACACACTGACTCCCATAACATCGACTGCCTGGAATGATAACCGACCGCTTGTCGAAGTTAAGATAGCCGGAAAGCACTACAAAGCATTAATTGACACTGGAGCCACGAAGAGTTTCGTAAGTCGGAAAGTGGCAAAACAATGTGAAAGCAAGGGAATCACCGGACAACATGTTGAGAATGGTTTCGTGGTGGTTGCAAATGGTCAACCCACGACAACACCCAAACTCTACACTACCGCTGTTCACCTGGCTGATTATTCCTTGACCGACGTAAAATTTTTGTTGGTGCCTGATTTACCAGTTGACCTCATTCTAGGAATGGACGTATTAGGAAGGTTCAATTTTTCCATTAACCTCAGTACCGCGGACTGTTACCTGGAAGGTCGACTGATTGCCAAACCAACACCGAAAATTCAAGAAGCTGTTGAGGTGCAGGGCCGGAGAAAATCCCTGAAAACACCTGCGGACAGCCCGTCACCTAAATCGTTACCGTCCGTAGATTCCGTATACCTGGCTGAAATAGAAACAACCCAGTGCAAATGGTACAACAAGAAGTTACAGGAGGTGGGAAAAGACCCAGCAAATTTTCCTGACTACGCCGTTAGAAATGGAAAACTGTTGCGACATTTCTGGGACTCATCCGACTTCACAGAAGATGGAACCGGCCAACCCTGGAAACTCTGTGTACCATCCGAACAGCGAACAGAAGTACTGCAGGAAAACCACGACTCAGAACTAGCAGGTCACATGGGGATTGCTAAGACGATTGCACGGATAGCCAGAAATTATTACTGGCCAGGGATGTTTAGAGACATTGCGAAATACGTGAGAAACTGCACATCGTGCCAAAAGTACAAAGTTTCGCAACAGAAAACCCCTGGTAAGATGCAACCACACCGAATGGCGGATGCGCCGTTCAAAGAAGTATCCACGGACATAGTTGGACCATTGCCACGGTCAAAAAAGGGAAACTCCTACATCGTGGTAATGCAAGACCGGTTCACAAAGTGGGTAGAGTGTCGTCCGTTGCGGAAAGCTACCGCCAAAACTGTTTATTCGGCCCTCTACGAACAAGTCATCCTGAAATACGGTTGCCCAAAACTAGTAATATCCGACAATGGAGTACAATTCGACAGCAGGCTATTCAAGAACAGTCTCCGAGAGCTGAATATCGCTCACCGTTTCACACCACCGTATACCCCTCAGTGCAACCCTGTAGAAAGAGCTAACCGTACCCTAAAGACAATGATAGCACAGTTTTGTGAAGCCGATCAACGAACCTGGGATGAAAAGATAGGAGAGTTAACGTTTGCCATCAACACCGCTAAACAGGAGTCTACTGGATTTACACCGGCATTTTTAAATTATGGAAGGGAACTAGAAATCCCGAGGGCGATTTATTCGACAAACCCCCACAATAATGAAATGAACGGAGAATCCAACCGTACAGGAGAAGAAAATAGAGACATGACTTACCGTACTCAACAGATCAAACATCTCCAGGAGGCTTATGAGTTCGTCCGTACCAAACTGTACCGTGCCTTCCAACAACAGGCTCACCACTACAATCTTCGACGAAGAGAAATCCGATACCATGTGGGAGATAAAGTTCTACGCCGGGACCGTCCTTTATCCTCTGCCGTTGACAGTTTCGCCGCCAAGTTGGCTCCGAAGTTTTCCGGACCGTTTACCGTTGTCAAAGTTGTTTCACCTGTCGTCTATGACCTGAAAGATACAGGGGGTAGAAAAATCACTAACATACACATTAAAGATTTAAAACCATTTCATGCATAATAATATTGTTGACATGATCCGTTAACCGTTCTATAGAAATAACCTCTGAAAGGAGGAAATCCGTTATTTTTTACCGAATATATATTATTTTTCCGTTACCGAATATACATATGTATATAATTTTTCCTGTTACCGATTATATTATTATTTTCCGTTTACCTGTTTATCTGAATAACTGTAGTTGCTCAATTAACCAGAACCAATGCATCCAGACAATCTGTCTCCAAGAATCAACGGATAGAATCACCCCGGAAGAAGTTAAACAAGTTCCGCATGCAAACCAGTAGGGAGTTAGCCCTCTGTACCTGTCCAAGAAACCAAGGCCACCTGTAAGAAGAAATTTCGTAAATCTGAAGCCCGTCACTAACTTAGTTATAACCGACTACACCGTCACAATTCCGTTCAAATTCCGTACAGGCACCACCGTTGACCGAAATATTGTATCTACAGATTTTCATCCGTTCAGCATGCAAATAGAAATCAAACCTGTTGAAACTGTCTGAAAAATCTGTTACTTATGTAAGGAATACCAATAAAGGATACTGTTTCACATTACAACTGAGTATATCCGTCTATTTCCAATAGATCTAACCAATTTCTGTCCTGAACCGAATCGAAATTATTGTACCGTCAATTTAACACTGTTTACCTGAAGAAAGCACCGTCTACCTGAAAGCAGAATACAGAGAAAACCGTTCCAAGAAGAAAAGTTGACCACGAAGAACGATGAAGATTGGAGAGTTTATTGTTAGAAATTACCCACCTGCAAGTCTCATGCCGGATCCGAGAGTCTCAGCGTCCGTACAGCCAGGTCACACCAGTCCATTGAGCTCCCACGTCGAGCTGTTGGAGGCTTTCCACCTGTTGCAGCTCCCACGAATCCTGGGTAACCTACAAAACCACGATGGAATTCAAACACCCGCCAAACGCAGTTAAATTAGGTACTCACCGGAGGGATGAAGCGTGGCACGTTTCCGACCAGCGATAAAGATGGATTTCCACATGGAGAAAGAAGATTTTCCACTAGAATAATTGAACATCCACGCACGGAACGCTGAACAAAGTTCTTGACAAGATGGCGGAGACCTGCGCCGAGGTGACTGACGCTGACATTTCTGCGTACGCATTGGAACTACCCTTGCCAACCATAGAGAGGAATAGGTACTTGTGATAAGTTCTACTCTGTAATCTGTACTTGTGATCTGGTCACGTGCATTTATAGGTGGCGCGCGCGAAAGTAAGGTCACTATTTCTGGGGATAGATAGAGTCGTGAAATTAAGCTCACTATTTCATCGTAAGTTAATTTCTTCCGAGGTGGAGGTGGTGTAATGAACCCCAGTTTTCTGAGGAAAATTGGAGTTCATCTTAGTGCATTTTTTCGTTTTAAATTTCCGTCTTTGAAAATATTTTAATTCTCGAATATTCCGTACGTTCATTCCGACGGGCAGAGTAAATGTAAAAAACCGCTTATCTGTATTTCACGTTGTTTTTCTTACATGCCGCTGAAGATTTCAACGTTTTTCATCTGTTGATATGCGATAAACCGGAGCTGACGACGTTTTTCAGTCTTGTCGTATTCTGGAATTTTCGGATTTTTACCGTGAGAGGGGATATGCCTATAAAAGCAAATTTTCCCCCCGCGACGGGCACTTTTCGACTTTTCGACTGTTACTTCAGTTCGTCGGCTGACTTTTGAATTTTACTTCAGTGCTTTCCTTTCGCTTGAGTATTATTTCGCTTTCTAACGTGGTTTCTAACTTCTAGTATAAATTCAGTTGATTTTCCGTAGTACTTTCGCCGTTGAGAATAATCATTTTGTGTTATTTGCATCAGTGCTTAGAGTTAATTTTTTAGTTTTTTTTTTTCTTTTTAAATCCTTTGAGTTTCGAGTGCTTGAAACAAAGGAGGTAGGTCCCCGTCTGTACCGTTCAGTTTCTTTGTTAGACCTACGCCGTTACTTCTTTAACTTTGACACTGCTGTACTGTATCGTTTCCTGTTGTATTTTATCGTTCTTTACCCTGTTTCGCGAGTCTGACTTTTCCCTTCGCTATCAGTCATGGCGTGTTAACCCTTGGGGTACTGAAGGGAAAGTTCCGTCAACCCCCCTGTCCGCGTCATAAGTGTTAAATCCGAAATCTCTTCTTTTCTGTCAGTCATGGCGTGTTAACCCTTGGGGCAGAGAATAAGAGATACCGCAAGTAGTCAGTGAAATCCCGTAGTTGCGCTAAAAATAGACATTTTCTTCGCTGTCAGTCATGGCGTGTTAACCCTTGGGGCAGCGAATAAAAGTCTCGAACAGATCCGCCCTTATTGTGTTTCATTCCCGGAGAAATACAACTACACACCGATACCGTATAGCAAGTCCTTAGCATTCGTCAGTTCTGGTTGGCGCATTTTTATTGAACCGTTAATTTTTCACTACACCCGGTATAAATTTCATAAAGTGCTCGTGACCGGATAAGATTTCCCGAATGTATTTTCACTGATAGAATCACTCATATTTTATATCACACATATCTCCCTTTGACATGTGATTAGTTTCCGAAGTTGTGAATAAACGTTTACATAGTTCGATTTTGACTTCTTCGTTGTCGCTACTACCCTAGACAACACCGAGCTCTGTCTCTGGCTAGCAGCTACCCTGGTAGGTTTGCTATTCTTCCTATTGAAAAGAATAGCTGGCGCTCGAGATTAAGGCTTCTCCGAGAAACGCACGTTACAAACAATAAGAACAGAAAAATTACCTGAAAGTTTAATTCAAGCGAAAAATTTCAATATCCATTGACAAAAAAACTACAAAGGTATAGGAATAGTTATCCGAAGTTTTTCTGATATTGAATGTTTTACTTTCAACGGTGGAGCAATTTTTTTCATTATTTCAGTTATCATATTTTCGTTGAATTTTTGGATATCGTTCATACTCTCTTGAGTGTTTTCATTTTGAATGTTTTCTCTCGCCTTTCTCTTATTAATCTGATTTCCATCATTCTCGCGGTGTGCGTTTGACTGTTTTTTCTTCTACTACTATTTTCTTCCACTTTTGTCTTATTTTCCTCTCTCTAGTGCTTCCGTTGCCCTTTTTCTTCAGCAGTTCTTCTCTTCTCTTCGGTTTTTTCGAAAAGTAGTTTTTCCATGCATCTGATGTAGCTACGGATAGTATTTTGTCCTCTTTTGTTATCCCGTTTTTTGATGTTGTCGGTTCTGGCCAAAATAAGGCAGTTTCGAATGGTGATGGGACCACAAGACCAGGAAGCAGACATTTATATTTATTATTTTCATTCTGTTTCTCAGTGATGTTTAAATTAACTCCTGTTTTATTAGTAGTTTCTTTTCTGATTGAGTTTTCAGTCTCATTCAGATGTTCTTGTTGGGATTAAGATGCTTCTACTACATTTTTTAACTGCGTTTCTGTTGATAAGGTGTTCCCACCGACAACCGGTTCTTCATAAATGACATTCTCAGAAAATAGTTCAAACCCTATCTGAAGTAATAAGCAAATTCATAACTATGAGACACTTACCGTCGGTGTCGAATTCATGTTCGAAATGTACATAACTTCGACACTGATGTCGAATTTATGACACCACGAGAATTTTCGAAGAAGAAAAGATGTATTGGATTCTCAACAATAGTTTGAAATGGTGTCGATTCGTACTTATCTTATAAGTGGAATTTTTTTGAATTTCTTTCTCGTTTTTTTTTCAATTTTATACTGAATAACCACTGGAATATCTATGGGGGATGATTCCCCAACATAAGGGTCCTGTAGCGTTCCTCGAACAACTGAAGAACAGAAGAATCATCACTTGCAAGACTGGACCTGGTCGTAAGACCCTCCCAGTCAAAAGCAAGATTTGAGTATTATTAATTTGAGTACTGAAGGCATTTCTAACGACGAGGGTGATCCTCCACCAAGATCAGCAAAAGATTTTTGAAGTAGAGATGATATTCCTCCCAGTGCAATTGAAGGACAAGTTATGTACCTATGATTATTCATTTTTTTCTTCAGTCATCATCAAGTCTTCGAATAAGTTTTGATGAAAGCTTTATTATTCCCTTTTTTTCTCGTTTTCTGCTCTGTTTCTTTGTTTCAGATATCATTTCGAAATAGGAAGAGGATAAAGACATTTTTATATCGATGGAAAAGAAGCCCTTCAGTATTGAAAGCTTATTTTGTAAACAAATTTGACATCACTACACTACTCACGGGGAGACAGGGTTTTTTTCTGAGGTTTTTCCCTAAGCTCTTGTATCATACTCCAAATTGTATGGTGCCCCGTTACACTAACCTTTGCTAAAACTCATACATATGCTATATTGTTTGATAACTAAAAATGTATTGCTGACATCCAAAAGAATATTTATATATTTAAGAAATCACTCACTGAAATGCAATTCTACACATGCGTCAATTCACATACCTTTCAAGTTCAAAATAAATATGTAGGATGTGGGTAATATTGTTTCCTGGAAATCGATTTGTTATCTGAGAACTACAGATGCCGTTTCACCCAGAATGAGGAAGTAGAGAATTGAAAAAACCTTAGTATAATGAATATTCTCCACAAGTGTCGGATTTTAGGACACTGTCTAAATTAGGGTCGTTTACCTTACTTCAGGAATGGAGTAATAATTTTTGGATTTTTGGAATTTGAGGATGGGCTGTTTTTAGAGGACATGTAATCAACACGGGGAGAGATTTCTGCCACCATATCCACTAGGTTTTGTGTAAGGGGGGTTCATTCAACGACCATTGACAGTATAATTTTTTTGTCAAGAGAGCATTCCGAATACCCTTGAGGAGATGAGGTGGATAATATAAATGAACAATTTATTGTTCATATTCAGATATTAATTTTCAATTCCATTCCTCAAACACTATCCATTTGTTGCTCCTTAATCAGATATTGTGGCCATAATGTGCAACCCTGTCAGACGAACATGTCTTACCACATCTTCAACAATTCTCACCAGATCACCTGTTGGAGTGGTGCTATGGCAAAAATAAAAACTAAGCGGCTGCTTCCATTTTCCCCGTGAATTCTTAATCATGAAAACGATAGCATGATCTGCGAACTGTCCTCTGCGTTCACCACTCTATTCCTTCAATATAATCGCTGGAAAAATTCTATGATATCAAACATGAGGATACAATATCTGTTTGATCTTTTCCGTTTACCAACAGCATTTCCCAAACTTTCAAATATTTGGGCATTAATGCCACACTCAAATGGAATATTTCTAAATAAATTCGTCAGCGTGCGTTTCGAAGGTGATCTAAATACCTTTTTTTCCAATTATTCTTGGTTGGCTTGTTGTCATACGAAGAATTGCAATGTTCTGTTCACAGTGTTTAGTTTCTCAACTACGTTGGAATTCCTCAAGGCCTTCATTGTCTCCTTCAAAGCTATGTTTCCGTTCTTCAATCTGAGAACTTTCTTCTTCACTTGCCTGAACAGAAACAACTCTCCACTGCTCATACTTTTTATGTGTGCTAAAATAATTTGATTCAGGAAGAAATTCAAAATTTTATCATTGAGCTGTCCTTGAACTGGATCCACTCAGATCCTTAACTTCTGAAGTTGATGGTTGGATTTTGGTCCTTGAAGTTGAGTGAAAACCTCTTATGTCTATTCATTGGTACCGTAGTATGTGGATTGTCTACTTGCTATAAAACATTATTTTTTCTAATCGAAAATCACGCCTGAAGGCAATAAGAGTCCATCAATTCCAAACGTTTTTCCATCGGAGAAGAAGCTATGTTGTTCTGACGAGGTCAAATGGGACCGAAACCATGGTCAGAATCTGCTTTTCTTCGATGGAGCGTACTCCATTTAAGGCGCTGACGATGGCAAATTGGCTAGTTCAATTCAGATAGTAACTCTTGATGATATTTATATCAGCGGGTGTGCATCTGAAAAATCAGTTTATTTTTTTTTCGGTTTAAGAATCCATCTCCACGGAAAATAGCTTTATCTACACTTCTCACAAAAATTAAAGGAACAAAAAAATTTTCGGAATTTTTTGGTGATTTTCAACAGGATGTATTTCAGTGAAAAATGGTCGTACAGGAAATAAAAAAAAAAACGCATTAGAAGCTTGAAGACTCTAGTTTTTGAATTCATTGGTCAAAAATTTTTCGGAGCACCGGTAGCCATGCAATCCTTAGATTAAGTACGAAGAAAAAATTTTCAAAATTTTTCACATATTTTTTTTGCTCTATGGGCATGGAAAAATTTTTTCGACCTAGACCAATGCATAGGTCGCATACCCTCTTTATTCAGCTTCAATTTGCTTTTTACGGGCATTTTTTTGCTCTTTTTTCACGTTAACGTAACAGGTGAAAAAAAATTTTTTTTTTAAATTAACCATAGCAGATTTTTGTAGGAAATTTTCTGCAGAAAAAGACGCTGCCTGGCAGCTCGCTGGGCGACCAGTAGTTCCAGAGATATTGGCAGTTGAGTGAAAAAAGATCCTTTTGCATTCAAAATTTGATATCTCAAAGATAGAGCAAAAAAAATGTGAAAAATTTTGAAAATTTTTTCTTCGTACTTAATCTAAGGATTGCATGGCTACCGGTGCTCCGAAAAATTTTTGACCAATGAATTCAAAAACTAGAGTCTTCAAGCTTCAAAAGCGTTTTTTTTATTTCCTGTACGACCATTTTTCACTGAAATACAGCCTGTTGAAAATCACCAAAAAATTCCGAAATTTTTTTTATTCCTTTAATTTTTGTGAGAAGTTTATATAAATGAAAGGAGCCGTGGGAAATTTCTATATTAACGTGTTCTTGAAATGAATTCACACAATCCTATCCTTTTATTACGACTATCTTTTAACCTTTGACATCGTTGGGAAAGATATGGATGGTAGTTATTCCTTTTTAAAACTCGCTAGAAACTAACATTGATTTTAGGATTATTTTTTCAAAGCAGTAGCCCCCCCCATTCACAACGGATAAATATATCATGTATCCAAAAATACGGGGATACCCATAGATTAATAAAACAGGAGATAGAGCATCTCGACAAAAACGCGTTCACAAAATACTGCCATAAATATGAATTTGGATTTCTTGGGTGGGGGGAACTGGACAGGGGCGGATTCAGAACTAGTCACACTGTGAATATTTCAGGTACTCGGCAATAATTTTATATCGAATGGAAATATGTTTCAATGCAAAGATTTCGAGTATTTTTCTTATGACAGCTAATCAAAGGGATGTTGAACTAATATGTAATACCGAAACACCTGATGTAAAAAAGAATTACCTTTGAGGCTGGACTTTACTTTACGGACAGTGACCGATTTTGACGGTAATTTTTTTATATATGCAGTTTTTCATGAAGAATCGATTGGTACAAGTTTCAACTTCGGCAAGCTTTTAGTTTAGGAGATATGAATTTTTGAAAATTGAAATTCCTCCTACTAAAACTAAATTTGACATAGTTGTCAAATATGAAGGGTATTTTCATGTTTTGACGTTGAGTTGACTCTAGAACCATAGAATATTAGTATAACATTAATAGAAAATGTGCTTTTTCTTATTTTTCTAGTCCTAAATAGAAAAAAAACATTTTCACATGAATTTTCCTCAATATGATATAATATGCAATAACACTGTTAAATCATCTATCATAGGTTAGGTTATCGTTATTTCATTTTCATTCAAACTTCTACAAAAAAGTTGAGTTCTTTGACCTGAATCTCTTATTGGCATTTTTTTTGCTAACATTTGCCTTTCATTGATTGAACGTTGCCCGGAGAATACCACGTGGAGGTTGTTAGCTTATTCTCCAGACTCTTCAAAACTTGATGAGCTATCATTAGAGCCTCGTCTCAAAAAGACGATTCAATTTTCACTGCTAGGCCTGTTTATAGGGTCCGCAGCCTGGATGGCTTCCAACAGAGATTGGAACAGGTCTTTGTTGATTTTGCGGCAATGCCTTCGCCATAAATACTCGCAAACACGATCAGCGAAGTGATCGTCACAAAACCTGCTCCTTCCCCTGAAATAATCTTTTGCAGGTCTCCAGGTGGCCTCAATTTTTTGTGTATGAGCACCATCTACAGCTGAAATATTTAAACTATCAATATATGATTCTGATTAGAGTGTAATTCCTGTAGGTATCTGTCAAAATATACATGATTTTCAAGTTACACAAAAAAGTAGTACTCAAATTGCAGATGTGTGAACTTACCAACAAACCTATGTTCTGGGTCGCTGTGGTTTACCCTTTTATGGATGTAATTGTAATCAGGTAACGTCGACAGGCCATTAAGTATATTCTCTCCAAGAATCCGTGTGGATCTCTGTACCTGGAGAAACATATTTTTTGATCTCATTCTGGAGAGTTTCGGTGTCCCTCTGCTTCACCACGACCATCCTCACATCGTCGGTACTGGAGTCTATCATCCCCAGCACCCAATGGCCCTCCAAAACTCTGCCCCTATCATATTTCCTATGTCCAAATAGACTTTCGTCTCTTTGGACAATGTGTCCTGGTCCTCCAATAGGTGGAAGGTTCTCTATCATTTCAGAGAAATGATCGACAGCCATTTCTCTGCAGTATTTATACCTGCATAGCATTCAAATTCATGAGTATATACTTATCTAACAGATATCGCCCATTGAATCACTTGATTGCCCTTTTTTTCTAATTTTTGAAATAAGTTTAAAAAATTTACAATAAAATTAATTTATTATTGCAAAATCATACCATGCCGCTATGGTGCTAGAACTTATCTTCTCATTGGGGTCAGAAGAATTTTTCAGAACTCCAATATGATGCATCACCCTCTCATAAGGCATATCTTCCTTGAAGAAATACATCAAGCTGTAATGATATAATTTCAATCAACCAATATCGAAAGAAGGAAAAAAGTAAAAACTTACGCAAACACAACGTGCATCTCCAATTTGCACTCGGCAAAAAAGGATCCGGTAGCACCAGATAAAGATTTTCCGCATCTATTTTTGGTGCACCGGAATTTCCCGCACAACTCCCATCGTTGTAGAGCTTCATGGCTCTTCTCCGATGAATCGGACGATTAAGAGATTGTGGCAATAATCCACAATCTCTCATTATCGTCACGGCTTCCTGATCCGTCCTGGGCAAGTTAAAGTAACTACACCTTCTCTCCATCGTTTTGAAAATTCAAATTCAAATAAATTCTCAACTGCGTCGTCTCAAAACAATCATCATAGATTATGCGAGATCGATGGAAATCGAAATAAGGTTAGGGTATGCAATGAACCATAGAAACATTACAACAAATTGAATTTTATTCTATATTCCTTAACATAGGTATAACCTAAAAATGGAGTTCCAAAATGGTTGTCACGGCGTGATGTGTACCTTTCCACGCGTCCCATTTTGGGGCTCCAAAAAGTAGAAATATTCGAAAATAATATTTTAACTCAACGACTAAGATAATAATAGAAAATAGTTTGATGTAAATTGTGGGGATGGTTATGTGATTATGTTGCTACTTTGTGATTGTTGAACACCGCGTGACTTGTTAAAAACTATTTTTGGGGATTGGTTCTACCAAGCCTCCTGCAGTTCCTCGGGACCCCAGGAATACAACGACCAAGAACTTAACTGAGATTGGGTACATAGCCTCACTGTGCTGAGCCCAGATTACCGTCATTCTGGTTTAGAGGGGCTGCTAGCCGGGATGATGTGATTACCAAGAAATTAGAATAGAATAACCTAAAAATATTCAATCGAGTTGTCAAAATATATGGAAAATAAACAAATTTTCAAAAATTCATATCTCCTAAACTAAGAGCTTGCCGAAGTTGAGACTGGTACCCATCGATTTTTCAAAATCGCTCACTGTCCGTAAAGTAAAGTTCTACCTATTTTGAATACAATGTTACCATACACAAATAGTCAATATGACCCTAACCTACATACAGATTATTTGAAATTTTATTCACTAAGTATAAACTGAAAACCAAAAATTACTTTCATGAAAAAAATTCCCTTTAGAATGGTTAATTCTCAAATCAATAGTGGAAGCAGCTGAAGTTTATGGAATTTGTATAATGAGAATCTAAAAGAGTTTGTTCATTGGAAAAATCCTCAAGTCTTCCGTACAGATTTTGCGGAATGAAACAGTAATGTAATACTGTAAACATGAACCAATGATTGTGAAATAGGAAATGATTTCATATTGTATACAGTAACTCATAAAAGAATCCCTCAATTCTAGATGAAGCATCAATATTTTTTTTACGGGCAGTTTTAAATTGAATTGAGTTATATTGCTTATAAACTAAAAAGCGGTGTTTTTCAGCAACTCAAATACCTAGTTCAGCAATCTACTTTCCCCTTCAAATTTTTATACCATCTCGAAAGTGCTTTTTGGTGTTGAAGTGCATAATAATCAAGAGTTATTTTACGAAACTGTAAGCTTTAACTCAATAATAATGTAACTTTTGAGCAAATTGTTCGAGGCCATTGCCAAATTTATGTATTTTATGCATGCAGCTGTCTTCGAAGAAATTTTTCATTAGGTATTTGCCTCGGCTTTCCAAGCTTTCATCTTGAATTTTTCTTTCCAATGAATTGGGAACTGCTTGTAGGGCAGCAACTTTTTTCTTGAAGTACTGACGACTCACTCGTAATCTTAAATCGGTTTTTTTTTGACAACTAGCTGTTTTTTAATTTCTGTTCCCCGCTTGACTCGTGCAACAATTTTTCAACTGAAGTTTTACTTCGAAATATGAGGTATCCTGATAAGAGACATTTTCATTTAATAACTCATAAAAATAATGGGAATATCCGAGCTCTAATTGAATGGTCATTATAGTAATCATAATTACAGTAGTAGCATAATTTTTACATTGAAATACATTTTAGAAATAAAGGAAACTTTTTTGATTTTCACAAAAAGTTCCAAACATGACCTCAGCTCATTTTTATGGATTTTAATTTCTAAGACGAGTTCTATTTGCCATAGCAGTTTATAAGGAATTTTGTACACCTCCCTGGGTAGGTATGTACCTCACTTGTTTTATCCTTGAACTACAAGAAGCTTTCATTTCTGCAAATCCTGAACTGGTATTCGTGTTTCTTGATATTGTTCCCATTTTCTTCAAAAAAAAACATTATTGAAGCAATTAAAATCTCGTTTTACAGTTCATCTCGAAACCAGGAAGAATGTTTATACAAAAAAGCATGATATAATAAGAAAAAGAGAATCTACTATAAATTTCAAGTTCAGAAGTAGTCAGAAATCACTTGCAAAATTCCAAAGAAAGTGATAATCAGACAATAAAGCGAGTTAAATAAATGGTAAACTACCTATCTCACCTCACTCGGGATGGCATCTTTTTTAAAATTTACGGTAAAAGTCGATCACTCTCATTATACTAAAGTCTGGAGTATAAATTACAAGAGAAGTGTAAATTCTTTTCAAGACCCAGTGGAACTCTCCACTGCCGTCGTCTGGTTTCATTTCTGGGAAATCTAAAATTGAAATCAATTATTTGATTGTATAAACTCAACATTTCAATCCCATCATTAGATGGGATTCAAACATAATTCGACCCTGGCGTCCCCTAACTCCCTCCCCTGATTTCATGAAGTCGTGAACTCAAACAAGAAGAAAATATCAAAAACTTACCAGAATAAATAAATCGCTTTCCTCTTTCGTGTATAAATTGCACTTTTATTTCAAACACACGCTTTTACGGCACATCGCTGCTTATTTTCCAAAATATTACGACGTGAATGATAGAAATAATATTTTGACAATTACAAATACACACGCCGTCTTAGAAATTTTAGAAGCGATCTGGAGGGGAATACAAGCGAAAATTCATTTCATTGGTGGTTGCTTGGAGTGGGAATAATTTGAAAAATGAACAGTCTGGAAAATAGCTTATGATACATCTATTTAATCTATGGGGATACCATCGTTTAGATTTAAGAGTATAGTATAGTTTTATTGACATTCCAAACTGAAAACTACGAATTATTATGTACTGTTTTAAAGACTATTCCGCAGATTACTCCGTCCTGAATTGTTAAGTTTGGCAACAGCATTACATATCCAAAACCATCGAGAAATTCTTTATATTAAAACGCAGCTTAGCATTTTCTTATACTTGAGCAGAAGCACTGACTTGTATACTGCACTTTCCTCGTATAGTTATATCATCAACATCATTTATGATGTTGTCTTTTCTGTTAATCTGCATGCGCTGGATTTGCTGGGAAATTTTCTCTCTAGTAGTGGCTTGATGTTGTGGTAGCATGCTTGATCACCCTGGATTTAATTTCCTTATGTTTTAGCAGCTGTGTTGATTGTACCCGCCTTTGTCCCGTTTTCCTTTCGCCTATAGTTTGCATTGATTGAAGACTAAAGCCTTTAATAGAAAAATTTATATCCAGTTCACCTGACCTGGGATTGATACTCCAAGACTCCCAGACCCAGAATCTAGAACGCAGATCAGCTATCAGAGCAGAGATTGGGTACATAGTCCTCCAGGCTGACCACATATCCAGACATC
Source organism: Coccinella septempunctata (assembly GCF_907165205.1). Classification (NCBI taxonomy): domain Eukaryota; kingdom Metazoa; phylum Arthropoda; class Insecta; order Coleoptera; family Coccinellidae; genus Coccinella; species Coccinella septempunctata. The sequence goes on along the minus strand of NC_058189.1, from coordinate 36,030,994 downwards.
TTCAATCAGGGGCAGTACTAGTTGCAAGGCATTCTGTTTGAGAAAGAAGAAGAAGAAGAAGAAGTGACCCAGTTTTCAAAATATAGTTAGTTGAAAGCTTTTTACTTACTGAACTTTCGTGTCAGTGCTCCCTTTCGAATTGGTTCCAGTTTTTATCTTACTTCTGGCAAGGGCTTTCGATTTTTAACCCTTACTAGCCCAGATATCAGTGAAGGTGGTATATTAGTGTACCACTATGCCTGAAAGACACAAATCAAAGTTACTTGTCCAATTATTCACAATGAATTATTTCTCTTTTGAGAGGAAATCCTGGAAGCATATTTTAGTTATGGACAAGCACAAAGGATCTCTACAAATTGGTTTATTGAATTCCTCACAGTGCGAAATGGTGTTTCTACGCTTCTTCTCATCACATGTGATGTCTGCGTCTGCAGTCTCGGGACCATAGATTAATATAAAAATATAGATAAGCCATTCTTGTATCTGGCGCCACCTGTTGTGATGGTACACTAAACACGAAAAAGTATTACTAAATTATTATTTAAAATTGATGGTCAGTTGTCGCTGCATTCGGAACAAGCAGATCGTAACCACTCGTGAATGATCGTGATCTACTGAGTTGGTGAGAATGGTCTTGGAGTATAGACAGGGATTTTTTTGAGGCGAACATTGAGGAGTTGCGAAGATCTTGTTACATTGGGCGGCCAAAAGGAGACGTTAGCTCCCGTATTGATAGGTGAAACTGTCCCAAGCGATGGGAAATAGGGCGCCATTGAGAGCAAAGCCAGAGATGATTGAAAAATTTTGTGAAGCTTGCGACAAATGATTGCAACCGGCAATATACAATCATTTTTGGAAGGCTTGCCCATTTTTCAGTCGATACTTCCACTGCGAGTTCATAAAAGATTTCTGTATTGTCGATGTAATAATGGCTCTCCTCAGAATTTATACAACCAAGTAAATTTGCACAGATCTCTCCCGTTTCTATTTCAATATAGTGTGATGCAATAGCTATGAAACTATCATTATTATCCGACGTCCAACCATGAGTTGTGATGAGATATCATGTTTTACTTTCTGCTTCAGCTACGAATATTTTTCTGGCAGTAACTCACACAGTGTCTTCCTGGTTTACTGAATTCTGAATCATTTACCACACTCAGTGGATGATATTCCTTGGCGATCATAATTACTAGCTGTTGATAAAGGTCTTTGAGTAAAGATGTCAGTTTATGATTGTTTATTTTGAATGGCACATATTCATGTCGATATCTTACATCAGATATGTGCTTGATAGGAGTTGATTGAAGAGATAAACGTTCAACATCCGAGATAGAAGAGTTGTGGATGAAGAGGGTCCTTAAAAACAGGCCAACTTGGGTAACGAGATGTCTGGAAGGCGAGGTTGAGCAGAGGAGGACGGAGCAACCGGTTGAGGTGGCTCGAGAGACTCTTTGATATGACGAAGGCGAGAAGCAACGGAGGCTCAGATAGATTTTTCTTCAACGAAATTATCGTCCTTGAAGTATTCGTGTTCGTGTTTCTGGACACGTGTTCTCAAAATGAGCCCGGGTCTTGAGGAAGTTTTTGTGTTGGTCGAAGAGGCCTTCATGGATGCCATTCAGCTGGCTCGTAGTTCATTTCGTGGTGAGATGATCTAGGACAGGCGATTGAGTTGCGTGGCCATTGTTATCTAGTGGCCATGGGTCCGTGGTACTTCCCTAGGAGGTTCAACAGGCGAGTCGTCGTCCTGAGGTGGCTTGAAAGTGAACTGATCAGCGGAGGAGTTCGGAGGAGAGCTGATCTTTGAGATGTTCTTTCTTTGAGGTGGACATTTTGATATGAGATGCTTTTTTTGATCCTTCCTACCTACTATTATTTCATGTTTAACATGATCTGGGAAACAGAAGCAGATTTTTCTCTTTTGCATGAATGAATTTGGGAATGAATTTCGGAATGGTGGACTGCTTCACTTGAAACATCGCTAAGATTTTCCATAATCCGGAACGGAAGATTATGTTCGAGAAGGAAAGCGACCAATTTTAGTTCACCTTTTTTGGTCTCTTCCGAAACAGGAGACTGAATAATTTCCTCTGTCTGAAAAAAAAATTAATTTTATTTCACGAGATTTCGACGTATACTCATATTTTAAAAATAATATTGTGATATTCACCAAACTCACCTTTGTAATGAAAGATTGGGGGTGTAAGGATCAAAGAGCAGGAGATTGATACCATGACAGTTCGCCGACATTTCGGAAATATATTTTTCCATCCTCAGAGCTAGACTAGACAAATGTATCCTCCGAAAATAATTCCATGAAAATTTAAATCAACCCTCCAGTAATTTGCTTTGAAAGAAATCATAACAGATTACAAAGCGGGGACAAATAATGCTACGGATGCAGAGGAAAGGTGACGACAGACACCTTTGAAGATCTACTAAAAACACTAGTATTCTTCAGGTGTTTTTTCGTTGAAGAATGTCTTTAATGGAAGCCAATCGGGGTAGCAAGTGGCAATTCCATGACTTGCAACAATCACCGTTTTGGCTTCGTTTCCTTCTACAGAGCTAGGATGAAGATTGTAGATTCTGTTCCCACTCAGATCCATAAGCCTGTTCGTATCTTTTTTTCATCTTCAACTCAAACGGCGATATCGAAATAACTTCAAAATCATTTTAAACGATGACAGTATAAAAAATTCCGACGACGAATGTATATAAAACAAAGTGTCGAATTCGGATCAACAGTGAAGGTAGACACGTGGACGTTAAATTGAGCGGAATCTGCTGAAGAAGCATATAGTCCGAGAGCTGGCAGCAAAAACAACTACCTCATAAGTTACCAAAGGTTTGGGTTGGCACTTTGATTCAACTCTATAATGTGAACTTGAAACCGTTCGTCTGCCGTGCGTGAGTGGTCGCCTTAATGAATAAAAAAAATTGAAAAGATGAGAAAAAATCGATTAGAACTTCCTCATCAGTTACCACTGTCATTTTTGTGTCAAATTTTCAATTAATATATCACTAATCGAAATTCAGAAAGGAAACATTGGCAGACGGTCGCATTCTCAAGACAGACGGCATAAAAGTATTGCTACCTGAGATAGGTAGTACGCGTAGATTCGCAAAATTTCTCGCGGTTTATAACCAATTGTAATTTTTCCTGATGTGAATATTGTCTTTTGTCTCTTGAAATAAGAGCTAACATGTATGTTTAAAAAGCGCCATCAACTTCTTCACAAGGTACATCAATTTTGATTGCCAGATCATTCATCATTGAAAGTTATGAGGACGAATAGAAAAATCTTCGGCATACGGTCGCATCCTACGAACACATGGTGTAATTATTCGCAACAATAACGGATACATTAAGGTCTCCAAGCAGAAATTTCATGTAAAAATTGAGCAATTCAAAACTAATCTCATTTTGTGGATATTGTTTAGAAAAACAACAAAATACAACAAAAAATTGCAGAGATAACACACATTGAAAATCTGAATAGCTACCAAAGAAAAATAAATAAATAATTGTTATCTAATAAGATGTATTAAAATTTAAATGCTAACTCAGTACGTTAATTATTAATTCATCAATTAATCTTGTATTCCTTATTTCTAATAAATAAATAAATCACTTCTCGCACTATGGAATACTTATCTTCTTCTATGTATGGAGTTGGGTCTTCACATATTTCTTGATTTGTAGAAGGGCTCTGTTCGTGGTCCAATAAAGCATTTCAGTTCGTATCTTCCATCAACTAGAAGCCAGGCATGTTTTCCAGAATAAAAAAAATTCGGATGCACTCTTCAGACGTAATTTCAGATGGCGAAAACTTGATTAACCCTTTTCATTTCATTTCTATTTTTTTTTACGCATTAAGCATCTATCACAAATTTTTCCTTTCTGAAGCTTTATCTGCCTGTCATGCTTTAACAGTCAGTGATTATAAAGCATCATTTACTGATGCACATAATTATATAAGCATTTTAGTATTATTGAAAAAGATCCCAATATTGCCAAAATTTCTGCGTCTTCTTGACATTCTCAAGAAACATTAAAAGAGCAAATTCAAGGCATTAAAAAATTTGTATGCTGCATGTATGGCTATTCTGATAAATAAAGTAGGGCTGGATTTGTTCCTTAGAAAGAAACCATGGTAGTTCTGTGTCTCAGGCATGTAATCCATAAGACAAAGGAAATTTTTTTTATTGGATGTTAAAAGGTGCATATAAATGAAAAAAAAGTGCGAATCAAGTTTGCGGCATCTGGAATTACACAGAAGCCTATTCGAATTTTTTGATACTGAAAAAACAAGTCTGTGAATATGAAGCAGTACACACTAAACGACTAAACAATCCCTTTGGAACGAAGTGCGTTCACATTGTTCACAACTGTGGCTTGATACAGTAGTGTGCGCGTGAAAAATGTTTCACTATGACGTCACACAAAGGCTGTAAAATGCAAACTACTAGGTCTTTTTGACTGAAACAAAAACTAATGTGTTTATATATATATATATATACTTTTACGAAGTTTCAATCTGTTGTTCCTACCTATGAACTTTCTCCATTGGAGGACTTGAGCTTTGATTTATTTAGCGAATTGAATCAAATACATTGTTTTGTCTTTTACTTAAAAAGTGAATAGTTATTTTTACGTCATTAACTCAAACAATTTGAAGTCATTTCCTTCGATTCAACTACACATATGTAATATTGGAAACGTTGTATACTGCGCAACGTTTGACACTTCGTGGGGCGAACGACTATTCATACGGATGTGAACAATGAATAAAATCATCGTTTTCGACTAAATGAAAGCATTTTTCAGCAGGAAATGCTTGAAAGTTCATCAATTGAATATCTCCAACAAGTAAAGATTGAGGAAATAGAAGAAAACAAGCTATAACTAAATATAAACATACCTCCCCATTTTTTTTTTGGAAAACTAAGAGGATTGCAGACTTCTCGTTTTCGTTTTCGTAATCTGGGACCTCAAATTGGTGAGTACGATTTTTTTGATGTGCTAGTGAAGCGTGAGGTCCACATCATAGACTCGACTATATGATTTATATTAAGTTTATGGTCTCCATATATGTATAATACTTTTATTGATATTACCTACGTGTTTTATGCTATAAAACAAGTGAAGCCAAATTATTGTCAGAAAGGGACTTACACACATGCGCGAAATAAAAGTACAAAAATGACGAACAAGATATTGATTAGTAACCAAATATTTCTATATTCAATTTCTCCAATATTATGATCTGTGAAATGACAAGTCCCCGTCATCGTATCTTGCATTGATTTGTCCATGTTCAGGACCTCACTCTACAAAGGCGCCAACTGGTGAACAAAAAAACGGTAGCCACCATTACCATGGTTTCCACTTTCTTTTCATGAATAAACATTCATTTAACTCACTTGTTTTATAAAGAACTATCAACATCGCAGTGAGGGTAAATAAAAATATTATATGATTTTCACAAAAATGAGTTGTTACCACGAACGACACGTGTTTTGCTATCACATGTTCTGGTGGGGGGGATAAACTAAGTTAGTTTACCTTCATATCATTTTTGTGAAAAACCTATATTCTGTCTTTAGTTCAATGATGGATTTTCATCAAGTATCGACATCACGTGCCATACACGTCTAAATGTACGCTTAGGGCCGGTTGCTCCGTTCAGTATTAAGCCAATATTAAAGTGAATCTCAAATTAATCTGGGAGAATTGAACGGAAATGTCAAAACTAATCTAGGATTAACTGAGCAACCGGGCCTAAGAATTCTGTGACTCTATGATATATGTATATCTCTTTTTGTAAAAAAAAAGTAATTCAAAGCCAACCGAGATATCAAAATAACTTACAAAGCCCCTGTAGAAGCCTCTGACTCATGAGCTTTGCTGGGTCACCATCTATCTATTATTAAGGAAGCGTTAACGCTTAGATACAATTTATCATATTGCCAACTTTCATATTGGTTTGTTCATAATGCTCAGACTATGACAATCAAGGGGTTTGAATGGATGGTTATTATTTATTATGAATCACTCATGCGACTGGGCATGGCATTATCAATAATACCATATTTGATCACTTAACCCATAACATATAGACTACGACGCCCTACAAAAATGCGACCATTTGCGAAAATGGTCCTAGATGGCACCACTCATCCAGTCTGTTAGGCCACTCCTTATGTTGTTCAGTTGATTCAAGTGAGCTTCTATATTAATGGAAGAGACTTGGTGAATTTGGAAAGCATTCAATTCATCATGACTAGTTGGAGGTTTAAAGAGAAATTTGTGACAGATTATCTTGAGGAGTTGCATGGTCTCAGTTTGACAAATAACGGATTTCTTCAGGGCGCCATTCTGAGCCTCGCAATGTTCAATGCCAACATGTCTGTACTGCATCAAATATTCAAGAAATACACCAAAATAATCCAATTATGTAATTAGTTCTTTTTCATACTATCCGTTAGGATTATGGGCAGTGCTTCAGAGGTTCTAAAAAGTAACGAAAAAAAAAAATGGTTATTCGACGTGGCATCAACATTTCGTCGAAAATGTCTGCATTCATGTGTTTCTCCAGACAGTGTCTATCTCCGAACACACATAAGAATATTGCAGATCTACGAATTTTTTGTCTGTTTGCCAAAACAAATACGTATTTTGACAACTCGAGTTGTTTGGGACTATCACACAAAATGATTCAAAATTAGATGTGATGAAAGCCAAGCAATTAGATGATCCTTCTAGAACACTCAGGTCCATAATCGAATACGGTTGTATTTTATAGGTATCCTCATCAAATACAAATCTCAACAAATTGGAATCTTATATAAAGCTTTGTACTACGATATTACTTCTCAATGATGCAATACTGGCGTGAGCTACATAAGTTACCCCATTAGTATCTTTGGCGACCGGTTCCTTGCTAAACGTTTCATTGTTAAGCTGTTAGCATGCACCTCCACATTTACGACAAACATAATGCCCGGTTTCTGAGCTCCATTTATCGGAAGTTTATCTATTCGATAAATATAATGGATCGACAGCTGGTTATTTCAGTTGCCGAAGGCTGTTTTAGATTCTCGAACGTGTAGAAATGTGGTCCTATGGGAAAAAAATGACATTTTCTTATGAAAATTTCAAATTCCGTATTCTCTCACTATATATCTCAAAATCTTCCTTCACACTGCAATTAACTACTTTCAATGCTACATGGGATTATGTTTCTATAGGATCCAATTCCTAAAGATTCGAGAATCGAGCCCCTGGTCGAATAGAAAAACTCCCAATAACCTTGAATTAAGTTAACCTGTCGACGATGGTGTACTGTTTGACGTTCTTGTTTACCGGCATTCAACCTCACTTTAGTAGATACTATACTATTGTTTGGGATTTCTAGTGGTGATGGAAAGGTAACTGAAGTATACTGGATGGATTAATCTCGAAATCTACTAGTTATCTGATTGACAGTTGTCAAAACATTGAAAGTGATCACAGAAACCCACACAAAATTAAAGACAGTTTATCCTTTCGTTGAAGTTATCGAACTGATAACTAATGATGATTATTGAATGAGCTCAGAAACCGGGCATTATTACTTATTACTGATCGAATAGGAAAGTCTCCTCCATATAAGGTCGTTCACTTGAAGAAATGTACACTCATGAATATTCACGCAATGCCACAACGCAAAAACTACTCTTATTTCTTATTTGGAAACAATCATTGACTATCAGGTTCGTTCATTCATGTTATCAAATAAATAAAAACGATGTCATCATAAGGGCCTATCCAGGAATCTACCGGGATTGCATTGCGATCGGGTAAGCAGGGTGAGTCTTTGAGTTGTACATATATTTTAACAGAATATTTCTGAGGTGAAGAAACACATTTTCTCTTCATAATTTTTTTCAATTCCGTTCGGTTGAAAAGTTACAGGCTGTTGAAAATCCAGGAAAAAATGTTATTTGCTGTTAATACACCTCAATGATTCTATCGAATGTGATGAAAATAACAAAACAAAAGTTTTTTATTTGTGCATGAAGAAATGTCTACAGTATGTCTACATTGCAATGAACAATTGTCTTAGACCTTTGGCTTCTGTATTTTCAACAGATCTTGTTGCCTGAAATTCCAGTGGCAGTTGTAGATTGTGAAATTTCATTACTATTTATCTACTGAGGGGTAGATGCTCGGGTTGATGGTTCTGATCCCACAAAATTATCGAATATTGAATTGATGTGACCGACACTTGATGAAAATTTATAGTTGAACTTGAAACAGATTATACGATTTTCACAATGAGTTTTTGAACCACGACATGACGGTGAACTACCTTCACCCATTTAAAGATACTATTGTGATAGCGAAACACGTGGCCTGGTTTAAAAACTCATTTTGTGAAAATCTTATAACCTGTTTCAAGTACAAAATTATCGTTTTGCTCATTACTGTTTTCATCCTTTTGCATGCTGATTTGAATTTCTAAATACGATCAGACAGGTAACCGTTCCAGAATAAAATTTTTTTCGTAGTCTTGTCTATGCTCATTTTTCCTTCATGTCACGTCCATTATTCTACAAATAGTTGATTACTTAGATTTCAGTATTTTAACGATTATAAATATTGCATATGTGTTGATTATACCTCCTGAAGTAATAAAATTAGCAGAAAATTTGTAGAAAAAAATTATTTATGAGTATAAAATAGTAATTGAAAAAAATGGGGTTCCCTATTGATTATTCCACATTTTAACTTTTGTCACAATTCTGTTTGGAATTGATCAAGCTCGTCCGATTACAAATCGAACCGTTTCGAAGATATCGAATTCCAAAAATTAGTTTGTTATAACTTATATTGGCTGATTCGTTGGGAAAAGCGCATACAGTTGGGGTAGATGAGGAACTCGCAGGGGCTTCTGAATAACCCATATTTGACCTCGAAATGGACAGAACATATTAATTTCGTTACAAAACGGCTCCGGGTATTAATGCACACCTTTCATGAACTACGCGTCATACTATCAAAGAGAAATCTTATTGTACTATATACGTCTCTTGCTGACTCTTTTATCAAATATTTTATTCCTGCATGGGGTGCAACTTTCAAATCAGCCATCAGTCCGTTACAAACCGTATGCATATGCCACCCAGAACATTTCGCGAAAATAATAAGAAAAAGACTGTTTTCCACAAAAAAGTTATATCAGTTAACTACTGTGTTCAATATTCACTCACTGTACACTTATACCTGCCTAATAAGAATGTTCCATACACAAAAAAATTACACACAAGAACACTCGAAAGAAACTCGATCAAAAGTGAACTCGGAGTTACAAACTGAATTTTTCAATAAAACTGTTACACAAAATTCTTTTCTTCTCTATGGGCCAAAAATATTTAACATTCTCCCAAAAAACAAAAAAGTAATAAAAAATAAATATTCAAAAACGAAATAAAAAAGTACATACAAAATCATCCTGACAAATTTCCACTTTTCTACTGAAGCACATATTCGTAAATGTGTTTCGTGTATATATAAATATAAGTTTTCAACTCTGTATGATTCCATACAAGACTGAGAATGTTGCTGAGCGGAATTGTCCGGTCTCGTCGAGTCCTGGTCTGAATTTTTACCATATCAGGAAACCCAACTTCGCTGTATAAAAACAATCACGGTAAATGCCTTACTGGTTTAGATATCAAAACACTCCGGTGATGCATCTGAATATATGTAGAATCAAACCATTTGTTGAGTAAAATAGCTGTAATAGATATTGGACTTTTGTAAACCAATTTGAGAATGGTACTAATGGTGAATATTGTACTATTATTATTTGACTAAATTTTGATTTTTTTTATTTGATTATGGCTCTATAGTTCTGTATACCAATGTTTAAGGCCAAGATTTTACAAATTTTCCCTATTTTTTCCAATAGATCATAACTGATGAAACATCCTATACATGTCTGTATTATTGGGTCTCCACGTTTCATGTCTACTTGGCGTCGATTAACATAATAAATGAAAAGCTCTTTGCAGGTGCCTCCTCGAAAACATTGATATGTAGACTCCGTGTCGACAGAACAGCCTGTATATCAAAATACAAAACTTATTTACAAGCTTCTACACACATGCTCCGTTATAGTTTGTGTAATATATAGAAGTATGTGACTTTCTGCTCAACATTTACAACATCTTTTTCAACTATTTGCTTTCTACCGATTGTCATGAAACGTTTAGCACATCTTCAGATTCGGCGACAGTACAATTATCTATGTAATGAAAAGACTCGGCTAGTAGAATGCAGTATAAGGCGAGAAAAATTTCAAATTGACGATCTGAATATTATATTTTCACAACTCATTGAGTTTTGGTATATAAAATGGAAGGCTTTGATGAACCCATTTGGTTCATTGAGTCTATTTTCAACTCGATTGCGAGAAATTGTGACATTCACTTCGACACATTGGCGTCTGTTATTAGCAGATATGTATTAAGGTATTTTTTTTGTTCGTTGTTTCCATGCTAATGTAATTTTTAATTTTTTTTTTTAGTTTGCAATATTGGTTGATTTCTCATTTGCATATTTCTAGTCTCGGTATAATATTGTTCAATTTTGTTTTTCCTCCTTTTCGTTATTAGCAATGTAGCTTGGTTTCTTTTATTATGCTAGGTTAAGTTATGTTCTGTAACTGGGTATTTACCTGTTGAAATAAATAAATAATAATTATTATTATTAAAAAAGTGCATTCAGCACTACGAAATATGTACCAAATTCAAGATGACCACTACCAAAAATTGGTAGTTAGAAAGTTTTATGGAACTCCTTCAAAGTGGGTTTCAAATGAAAGAGCTCAACTAGTAGACTAGAGTACAGCAGAACAATGTTAAAAACTCTGAAATCCATGAACTCCAATTCAGTTGATTCTTTCTACCTCACTCGCGCATCACCTATTGAAAAGTTGGATAGACGTGAGCGTCGCCTCTGCTAAGTCCATCCAGGCCGATGTGCTAATGATATAGAGTGATACAATCATATAATTCAAGGAAACAATGTTGGTAAAGCGACTTTTCTCTTTTTGTCCAAATAGTAGCACACTTGCTTAATGTCGCCCATAAGCATAACAGTTTTCGACCTGTTTATTGATTTCTTTATTGAGTTTCTTTATATTTATGAGAAATCTCTATCCTATCATTTGAAAACGCCTAGCTTCTCTATATTTTTCTACAATTTTATTTGCGTAGATGATGGGTTTATCATATCTGATTATTCTACACACCTCATCATCCTTCAGCGGTGGGAATTAATTCTTTACAGTAAATGGTGCCATGGGGTGTAGTGTCCTTTTTTGCTTAGTAGATTGGCCAATCTTTTATTATTGGCATATACCCGGATGGTACATGCCAATTACCAAGTGTAGGATGTAACAATTCATTCGAAGCTTTTTTTGAAGTATTGAGACTATAAATTAGAGTTTCAAAGTTCATAGTTTTGCTGGAAATATTATTTTTGTTGTTCAGTAACATTCGCCATTCGGCATTTATTTTCTCATAATCATTTTCTTTTACCATATCAGAAAATTTACGTACTAAAAGTATAACTGAAGCAGGGACATTTTTAAAAAATATTGAAGGATCCAGCCAAGACAATTGATTGAATTGAATAATTCATCTTCAAATAGAAATCTCTGCTTTATTTGAGAATACAATTCGATGAGAAAATTCAAAGTTTTCAGTCGAAAATGATGCAAATCTGAATTACTGATGTTGCCGTCTTTAATTATTTGCACCCCGAACTATCAGATAAACTTCACCCAGTGGAAGAAAATGATCTGGGTTGTTTGGATTGATGAGATGTAAAGGGTTATTATTTATGGTAAACTCGCTGTTTACACAAGTGAGATTTGAGGTTCAAATTGCGCATGCGCAAAAAGCGTCATTCGTGGATTTTGTTGTGAGATTGTGCAATAATATATCTTTGGGAGCGATCATAAAATCATAGAAGCGAATTATCAACTTTGGGTGCGTTCGGGTCAGAACGCCTACAATATATTTACCGCGTTCGGCAACTACCTCTGACCTTTCGGATGGCTCTGAATCGTCGATACCGTTTACGGTATACAGATGCCGGATAAATGTTCTATTGAACGGTAATTGTGGAAATATATAGTAAGTTTCATTGAATTTTATTATGATATGCTAGTTTGGGAGTTCCCTTCCAAGTTAAATTATGGAATTATTATTATTAAGTAATAAATATTTTCAGGAATACTACAGAAAATGTTAGTTTCATTTAATGAGAGAAAACTTAATCTGTACCAGTGGCGGCTCGTGGTCATGAGAGCTGAGGAGGCTAATAGTTTTCGAGGAGTGTTGGAACAAACTCTTATCAGTCAATAAAGTATACTTCTTCAACATAATGAAAAGTTGTCAGTTCTAAGATTAATTTTGAATGCAAGAGGATGCTATATACTCCTTTTACTTGTTATGCCTTTCGATAGATCGCGGTAAATTTTTCAAATCTGAAAACCCCGTTTTGAACCATGAAGTATATTCTGTTTGATGAGAAAATAGTAAATATGGCCAGCAAAATAATTTTTCCCGTTTGATCGATCCAGTTAACCAATCACCAAATCACCAATCATTTATCGTACCAAACAACACTGAAACTTCTATTCTGACGATTTTCGGTAGACTTTAGTGTAATTAAATTTGGTGGAGGTCTTGTAAAGGTTTTACAACGTGTACAGTTAATTCTCAATATTCAATTCCATTTTATGTTTTGATCCGTATCAGTACTTACCCCTAACTCTCTAACAAAACAACCTATCTTAACAAGAATATATCACAAATTTCCCGAAGTTCCAGTTCTCCACGAAGTCGTTACATTCAAATTGAAAATTGAAATCATAACAACTACCGCCGGACAACGCCCCTACCGTCGGAGATCAAGCGAATATAGTCGAAGACGGCACGAAAGAATCAATGGAGAACAGGGGAGCTGTGCCTCCTCTGGTACATTTTACGGGCGAATATGGTACAGTAAGTCAGCTGAATTCTTGTTCGGCTAGTATGTGAGACCAGAGAACGTATGCGTGAGTTACAATCAACGGAGGCAGCAGGCCCAACAGCCTCCGTCTGAATAGGCAGTACTAGGAAATATTCACATTGGACGCGGCGGACGCGTACGCAGCCGGTGGATTGTATGATTGTTATGCTGGATTTTTATGAGCGGAGGACCGAAAAATGAACTAATTTTTATCTGAATATCTAGTTCAGGTGTTCGGAAAATTTATGTAGAAATTACTTTCTGAAAATGAGGACATGCCCGAAGTGAATGTATTTTAGCTCTAAGCTTTATGAGGAGGCTTAGCCTCCCTTGCCTCCTCTGACGAGCCGCCCTTGATCTGTACAAAATTATATTCGCAAAATAAGCGAAAATTTTACACATGAAATGGATTCTTCATTTCATTCCCTTCTTCATTTTCTTTCCCTGATAACAGTGTAGGATAGAAAATTTCAAAGTACATTGCGAAATGGAATTAATTTTTCCAGCAAGATGAAAAATAAAAGTAATGCAGTTTTGAAGAGGAAACCTCTTTACATCGTACAATTTACAGTTTTGGTGATACATGGTA